>NC_083766.1:1746382-1748882 GCF_963514075.1 Conger conger | reverse complement strand
CTGGTGTAACTACACTTCCCACAATACACCCGGTGTCTGCTGCATCCCACAATGCACCCGGTGTCTGTTTTTGGGCTCATTTCAGTTTCATGTGCACTACAAATGGCTTCCTGGTCATTTCGCTGAGTTTTATATGACAGGTATCATTGAGGATTCTCACCGCAGATCTTTCCTGCCACTAAACAATAAATGTAAAAAAATCGAACATGAATTTCTAAAAGTGATAAATGACCGCACTAACACAGAGTGACCCATGTCGTAGATCCAGTCTGAAGTACAGTAGATACACAATGGATATGCAACTGTATATCTCTGGGTGTCCAGACGTTGCACTGTACATAACTCTCTCATTGAAACAGCTGACAACAAAATGAAAGAGAAGCACAGCAGGAGCAAACTGTCGCTGTGTCCCGACATTAAGGAAATGATGCTCAGTCACAGAGCAGAGCCCTCTCTCCCGAGAGACATGCGGTTACGGCTGATATACGGTTTTTACGCCCGACCAGTACGACTGTTTTCCCACTGGTGCTGTAACGTGTCCCACGGTCAGCTGATATCCTCTCTGCGAGAAAAACACACATCCAGGGGCTGAGGGGGGTGATCAGGGCTGTGCTGAGATCAGGTGACACTCTAATGAATCCGCCTTTCGGAATATCAAGATGTGAACGATGAATAAAACATCTGAAACAGCGTCAGCGCTGGTGGTTGCAACACTGTCAGAAAGTTTCACTCCGTCGGCAGAAATATATATAAATGCCATGTGATCCACATACTGTATGAAACCCAGTTTTGTACATTTCGTTAGTCCTGCAGTGCTTATAATCTCGCTATGATTAAGCTGCTGGCTGTTCCACAATCAGTCCACCACCTTTAAACAGCTGTCTGTCAAACTGGAGACTTGTCTGACTTTGCATGCATATATAAAAAAAATGGTTAGCACTGGATAGGGGCGGCCTGTAGCGTAGTGGTTAAGGTACATGACTTCGACCCACAAGGTTGGTGGTTCGATCCCCGGAGTAGCCACATTAAGATCCGCACAGCTGTTGGGCCCTTGAGCAAGGCCCTTAACCCTGCATTGCTCCAGGGGAGGACTGTCTCCTGCTTAGTCTAATCAACTGTACGTCGCTCTGGATAAGAGCGCCTGCCAAATGCCATTAATGTAATGTAATAATGGAGGAGGTTCTGGGTTCAAGTCCCAGGCCGGTTCTCCCTGCGTGGAGTTGTCACGTTCTCCCCGTGCTCCTGTGGGTTTACTCCCACACTCAAACACACGCATGTCAGGTTAGGAGTGCTCCTGCAGTTGCCCTTGTCTAAGGCGCTGGCCTCAGAGCTGGAGCTGGTCCCCGGGCGCTGCACTGTGGCTGCCCACTGCTGGAGGATGGGTCAAATATAGAGGACGCATGATCCCACAGGGTTCAAGAACAAACGTATAATTAGAAGAAAAAAAACATAAGGTGACATTTGCGAGATAAAAATAAACACACAGCGTATGAAGGAAAGAGCAGGGAACTAGCCCAAGCAGCATGAACAGTGTACATTCATCTGAAGAAAACAAACCTCGGACACAGGAAATCCCACATGTGTGGAAGAACCTCAGAGCAGATTCAGAACATGTTTTAGACTCTCAGAGCAGATTCAGAACATGTTTTAGACTCTAAGAGCAGATTCAGAACAAGTTTTAGACTCTCAGAGCAGATTCAGAATAGGGCAGAACATGTTTTAGACTCTCAGAGCAGATTCAGAACAAGTTTTAGACTCTCAGAGCAGACTCAGAATAGGGCAGAACATGTTTTAGACTCTCAGAGCAGATTCAGAAGATGTTTTGGAAATGCCTTTTGGGATTTATGTCCATTTTAAAGCAGAACAGCTTTAAGGGTCCCAGGAGGGCCCTGAACAGCCAGAGACTTTCACTCAATCCTGGGATTTATGGGGCAGGACGTCCGGCGCTGCTCTCCCCGACTGGAGCCACACAACGGCCGGGAGAAACCGAGGAGCCACCGATTATTACACACTGATTACTACACACCGATTATTACACACTGATTATTACACACTGATTACTACACACCGATTATTACACACTGATTATTACACTGATTATTACACACTGATTACTACACACCGATTATTACACTGATTATTACACACTGATTACTACACACCGATTATTACACACTGATTATTACACTGATTATTACACACTGATTACTACACTGATTATTACACTGATTATTACACTGATTATTACACACTGATTACTACACTGATTATTACACTGATTATGACACACTGATTACTACACTGATTATTACACTGATTATTACACTGATTATTACACACTGATTACTACACTGATTATTACACTGATTATTACACACTGATTACTACACACTGATTACTACACACTGAGTATTACACACTGAGTATTACACTGATTATTACACACTGATGATTACACTGATTATTACACACTGATGATTACACTGATTATTACACACTG
>NC_083766.1:1681877-1746182 GCF_963514075.1 Conger conger | reverse complement strand
TGTATGACCCTCCTGCAGCCTCACCTGTCTGAGCCTCACCTGCATGACCCTCCTGCAGCCTCACCTGTCTGAGCCTCACCTGTATGACCCTCCTGCAGCCTCACCTGTCTGAGCCTCACCTGTATGACCCTCCTGCAGCCTCACCTGTCTGAGCCTCACCTGTATGACCCTCCTGCAGCCTCACCTGTCTGAGCCTCACCTGTATGACCCTCCTGCAGCCTCACCTGTCTGAGCCTCACCTGAATGACCCTCCTGCAGCCTCACCTGTCTGAGCCTCACCTGTATGACCCTCCTGCAGCCTCACCTGTCTGAGCCTCACCTGTATGACCCTCCTGCAGCCTCACCTGTCTGAGCCTCACCTGCATGACCCTCCTGCAGCCTCACCTGTCTGAGCCTCACCTGTATGACCCTCCTGCAGCCTCACCTGTCTGAGCCTCACCTGTATGACCCTCCTGCAGCCTCACCTGTCTGAGCCTCACCTGTATGACCCTCCTGCAGCCTCACCTGTCTGAGCCTCACCTGTATGACCCTCCTGCAGCCTCACCTGTCTGAGCCTCACCTGAATGACCCTCCTGCAGCCTCACCTGTCTGAGCTCACCTGTATGACCCTCCTGCAGCCTCACCTGTCTGAGCCTCACCTGCATGACCCTCCTGCAGCCTCACCTGTCTGAGCCTCACCTGTATGACCCTCCTGCAGCCTCACCTGTCTGAGCCTCACCTGTATGACCCTCCTGCAGCCTCACCTGTCTGAGCCTCACCTGTATGACCCTCCTGCAGCCTCACCTGTCTGAGCCTCACCTGCATGACCCTCCTGCAGCCTCACCTGTCTGAGCCTCACCTGTATGACCCTCCTGCAGCCTCACCTGTCTGAGCCTCACCTGTATGACCCTCCTGCAGCCTCACCTGTCTGAGCCTCACCTGCATGACCCTCCTGCAGCCTCACCTGTCTGAGCCTCACCTGTATGACCCTCCTGCAGCCTCACCTGTCTGAGCCTCACCTGTATGACCCTCCTGCAGCCTCACCTGTCTGAGCCTCACCTGTATGACCCTCCTGCAGCCTCACCTGTCTGAGCCTCACCTGTATGACCCTCCTGCAGCCTCACCTGTCTGAGCCTCACCTGTATGACCCTCCTGCAGCCTCACCTGTCTGAGCCTCACCTGTATGACCCTCCTGCAGCCTCACCTGTCTGAGCAGGCCCGGCTACGACACACAGACGCAGAGAGCCCTCAGCAAACACTCCTCTACCTGTACATCACCCCACAGGAGGGAGGAGAGGAGGAGAGGAGGGAGGAAAGGAGGGAGAGGAGGAAAGGAGGGAGGAAAGGAGAGGAGGAGGAGGGAGGAAAGGAGGGAGAGGATGAGAAGAGAGGAGGAGGAGAGGAGAGGAGGAGAGGAGGGAGAGGAGGAGAGGAGATGAGGAGAGGAGGAAAGGAGAGGAGAGGAGGAGAGGAGGAGAGGAGGGAGGAAAGGAGGGAGAGGAGAAGAGGAGAGGAGGAGATGAGGAGAGGAGGAGAGGAGGAGAGGAGAGAGGAAAGGAGAAGAGGAGAGGAGGGAGGAGATGAGGGAGGAGGAGAGGAGAGGAGGAGATGAGGAGAGGAGAGAGGAAAGGAGGGAGGAGAGGAGGAGAGGAGGAAAGGAGAGGAGGAGATGAGGGAGAGGAGGAGAGGAGAGGAGGAGAGGAGGAAAGGAGAGGAGAGGAGGAGAGGAGGAAAGGAGAGGAGAGGAGGAGAGGAGGGAGGAAAGGAGGGAGGAGAGGAGGAGAGGAGGGAGGAAAGGAGGGAGGAGAGGAGGAGAGGAGGAGAGGAGAGGAGGAGAGGAGGAAAGGAGAGGAGGAGAGGAGAGGAGGAGAGGAGGAAAGGAGAGGAGAGGAGGAGAGGAGGGAGGAAAGGAGGGAGGAGAGGAGAGGATGAGAGGAGGGAGAGGAGGAGAGGAGATGGGGGAGGAGGAAAGGAGAGGAGAGGAGGAGAGGAGGAGAGGAGAGAGGAAAGGAGGGAGGAGAGGAGGAGAGGAGGAAAGGAGAGGAGGAGATGAGGGAGAGGAGGAGAGGAGGAAAGGAGAGGAGAGGAGGAGAGGAGGAGAGGAGGAGAGGAGGAAAGGAGAGGAGATGAGGGAGAGGAGGAGAGGAGGAAAGGAGAGGAGAGGAGGAGAGGAGGAGAGGAGAGGAGAGGAGGAGAGGAGGAGAGGAGAGAGGAAAGGAGGGAGGAGAGGAGGAGAGGAGGAAAGGAGAGGAGGAGATGAGGGAGAGGAAGAGAGGAGGAAAGGAGAGGAGGAGAGGAGGAGAGGAGAGGAGGTAAAAACACACGAACAAACGAGCCCCCGTCACAGCGGCGCTATCCCAGCAGGCCGTGCTGCAGTGACCAGCGCACAGATGGGAAGACTGAATGTCCGCAGACGTTAATCAGGAAAATGATTCGGAGGCGAAGCTGGGAGCATCCATCAGTTATACAGCCATTGATTTTCAGATCCGCCGCTCCGCCTGGACCCGGCCGTCAAGGTGAGAGCGCAGGTACGGCCGTATTTCTGCTCCTGTCAGCGGGAATACCGCCACACTCACTCATCCCGCGGCCGCAGAGGAAACCTGGAAAACCGGCCGACAAGGCCGTTCATCCCAGGATGTGATGTCACGGCTGCGTCCGGTCAGCGTGACAGTTAAACACGCAGGTGTGATTAAACAGGTGTGATTAAACATGCAGGTGTGATTAAACAGGTGTGATTAAACACGCAGGTGTGATTAAACACGCAGGTGTGATTAAACACGCAGGTGTGATTAAACAGGTGTGATTAAACACGCAGGTGTGATTAAACAGGTGTGATTAAACACGCAGGTGTGATTAAACAGGTGTGATGAAACACGCAGGTGTGATTAAACATGCAGGTGTGATTAAACAGGTGTGATTAAACACGCAGGTGTGATTAAACAGGTGTGATTAAACAGGTGTGATTAAACACGCAGGTGTGATTAAACAGGTGTGATTAAACAGGTGTGATTAAACACACAGGTGTGATTAAACACGCAGGTGTGATTAAACAGGTGTGATTAAACACGCAGGTGTGATTAAACATGCAGGTGTGATTAAACATGCAGGTGTGATTAAACAGGTGTGATTAAACACGCAGGTGTGATTAAACATGCAGGTGTGATTAAACACACACGTGTGATTAAACACGCAGGTGTGATTAAACAGGTGTGATTAAACATGCAGGTGTGATTAAACAGGTGTGATTAAACACGCAGGTGTGATTAAACAGGTGTGATTAAACACGCAGGTGTGATTAAACAGGTGTGATTAAACACGCAGGTGTGATTAAACAGGTGTGATTAAACATGCAGGTGTGATTAAACAGGTGTGATTAAACATGCAGGTGTGATTAAACAGGTGTGATTAAACACGCAGGTGTGATTAAACACGCAGGTGTGATTAAACACACACGTGTGATTAAACAGGTGTGATTAAACACGCAGGTGTGATTAAACAGGTGTGATTAAACATGCAGGTGTGATTAAACAGGTGTGATTAAACACGCAGGTGTGATTAAACAGGTGTGATTAAACACGCAGGTGTGATTAAACATGCGTGATTAAACACACACGTGTGATTAAACAGGTGTGATTAAACACGCAGGTGTGATTAAACAGGTGTGATTAAACATGCAGGTGTGATTAAACAGGTGTGATTAAACACGCAGGTGTGATTAAACAGGTGTGATTAAACACGCAGGTGTGATTAAACAGGTGTGATTAAACACGCAGGTGTGATTAAACATGCAGGTGTGATTAAACACGCGGGTGTGATTAAACAGGTGTGATTAAACACGCAGGTGTGATTAAACAGGTGTGATTAAACACGCAGGTGTGATTAAACAGGTGTGATTAAACACGCAGGTGTGATTAAACACGCAGGTGTGATTAAACACGCGGCCGTAGATCACACCGGGCTGCCTCCGACTCCAACGGACGAAAGGCAAAACAGATCATTCAGCGCTGGAGATTAAATCGCAAAAGCAATCTCGCCATTTTCCTGCGTTGCCTTAGAAGTGCAGATCCTAGGAAAGTTAAATATGAATGAGGATATTGATTACCAGCCGTCAATATAGCAATTTGCATGCTGGGCAGCTGAAAAGGTAGAAAAAGGGACAAATATCTCATTAATCAAGAGCATGGCCGGGGCAGAGGGTCCAGGCTCCAGACGGTAGCAGATACAGCAGGTTATAACTGACCCGGAGTGTGTGTGTGTTATAACTGACCCAGAGTGTGTGTTATAACTGACCCAGAGTGTGCGTGTTATAACTGACCCAGAGTGTGTGTGTGTCATAACTGACCCAGAGTGTGTGTGTGTTATAACTGACCCAGAGTGTGTGTGGGTTATAACTGACCCAGAGTGTGTGTGTGTTATAACTGACCCAGAGTGTGTGTGTGTTATAACTGACCCAGAGTGTGTGTCATAACTGACCCAGAGTGTGTGTGTGTTATAACTGACCCAGAGTGTGTGTTATAACTGACCCAGAGTGTGTGTGTGTTATAACTGACCCAGAGTGTGTGTGGGTTATAACTGACCCAGAGTGTGTGTCATAACTGACCCAGAGTGTGTGTGTGTTATAACTGACCCAGAGTGTGCGTTATAACTGACCCAGAGTGTGTGTGGGTTATAACTGACCCAGAGTGTGTGTGTGTTATAACTGACCCAGAGTGTGTTATAACTGACCCAGAGTGTGTGTGTGTTATAACTGACCCAGAGTGTGTGTGCGTTATAACTGACCCAGAGAGGAGGTGCAGAAGGGTAAGAGGGTTATAACTGACCCAGAGTGTGTTATAACTGACCCAGAGTGTGTGTGTTATAACTGACCCAGAGTGTGTGTGTGTTATAACTGACCCAGAGTGTGTGTGCGTTATAACTGACCCAGAGGGGAGGTGCAGAAGGGTAAGAGGGTTATAACTGACCCAGAGTGTGTTATAACTGACCCAGAGTGTGTGTGTGTTATAACTGACCCAGAGTGTGTTATAACTGACCCAGAGTGTGTGTGTATTATAACTGACCCAGAGTGTGTGTGTGTTATAACTGACCCAGAGTGTGTGTGCGTTATAACTGACCCAGAGTGTGTGTGTGTTATAACTGACCCAGAGTGTGTGTGCGCTATAACTGACCCAGAGTGTGTGTGTGTTATAACTGACCCAGAGTGTGTGTGCGTTATAACTGACCCAGAGTGTGTGTGCGTTATAACTGACCCAGAGTGTGTGTGTGTTATAACTGACCCAGAGTGTGTGTGCGTTATAACTGACCCAGAGTGTGTTATAACTGACCCAGAGTGTGTGTGCGTTATAACTGCCCCAGAGTGTGTGTGTGTTATAACTGACCCAGAGTGTGTGTGTGTGTTATAACTGACCCAGAGTGTGTGTGTGTTATAACTGACCCAGAGTGTGTGTGTGTTATAACTGACCCAGAGTGTGTTATAACTGACCCAGAGTGTGTGTGCGTTATAACTGACCCAGAGTGTGTGTGCGTTATAACTGACCCAGCGTGTGTGAGGGTTATAACTGACCCAGAGTGTGTGTGTGTTATAACTGACCCAGAGTGTGTTATAACTGACCCTGAGTGTGTTATAACTGACCCAGAGTGTGTGAGGGTTATAACTGACCCAGAGTGTGTGTGTGTTATAACTGACCCAGAGTGTGTGTGCGTTATAACTGACCCAGAGTGTGTCATAACTGACCCAGAGTGTGTGTGTGTTATAAGTGACCCAGAGTGTGTGTGTGTTATAACTGACCCAGAGTGTGTGTTATAACTGACCCAGAGTATGTTATAACTGACCCAGAGCGTGTGTGTTATAACTGACCCAGAGTGTGTGTGTGTTATAACTGACCCAGAGTGTGTGTTATAACTGACCCAGAGTATGTTATAACTGACCCAGAGTGTGTGTGTCATAACTGACCCAGAGTGTGTGTGTGTTATAACTGACCCAGAATGTGTGTGTGTTATAACTGACCCAGAGTATGTTATAACTGACCCAGAGCGTGTGTGTGTTATAACTGACCCAGAGTGTGTGTGTGTTATAACTGACCCAGAGGGGAGGTGCAGAAGGGTAAGAGGGTTATAACTGACCCAGACGTTCCTGAGACAGGGAAATGGGCCATATGTGATCTGAATATTTATTCTGGCCTCCCCAATAAATAGGTTATGTTTTCTGAGGATGCCTATCTCTCGAGTTAATGGTAAAATGAGCAGAGTAAGAGAGTAACAGAGGATGGATTACCCAGGAACATGACCACCTGGGTAAGCCGGTGTCTCCCATGACAACACAGTTACACCTCTATCTTTACACACCTCTGAAAGCACGAGGCACTTAAATGTTACACTGCAATACGTCAGTCTTAACAAGCATCTTTGTCTTATATTTAGACTTAAAATTGTATTTCTTATTTGCTAAATGAGACAAAAAAAAAGTTTGAGAAAATGTTACTTGTTAAGCAAACAACAAGGTCTTATTTTCTACTTGAGATATTCATAAGTCTTTCATCTTTCTACCACCGCCACCTTAACCAGCACCATACATTGTCTCAGAAATAAAGATCAAATTAAATATATGAAGCTATTCTCTTTATTTATGTTAGCCTATTTGGAGAGAAAAAAGATCTTAAAAATACTTAAGACAGGCATTTTTTGTAGTGTAGAGATGGTTGAACAGTGAGAGAGAGATCAGCAGAGAGAGACAGAGAGACAGAGTGAACAGAGAGAGCAGCAGCAGAGAGAGAAAAGAGAGAGAGCAGTGGAGACACAGAACAGAGAGTGAACAGAGAGAGCAGCAGCAGAGAGAGAACAGAGAGAGAGCAGTGGAGAGAGAGAACAGAGAGAGAGCAGTGGAGAGAGAGGGCAGCAGAGAGAGAGAGCAGTGGAGAGAGGGCAGCAGAGAGAGAGCAGAGAGATCAGCAGAGAAGAGAGAGAGAGAGCAGTGGAGAGAGAGAACAGTAGGAGAGAGCAGTGGAGAGAGAGAGCAGCAGAGAGATCAGCAGGGAGAGAACAGAGAGAGAACAGAGAGAGAGAGCAGAGAGAGCAGTGGAGAGAGAGAGCAGAGAGAGCAGCAGAGAGAGCAGCAGAGAGTGAGTTTAAATTTGAGTTTGCACTTGAGTTTGGAGGAGGAGTCAGCAGTGCAGTAAGCATGTGCTGCTATTAATATCACACACACACGGGTGACCCAGTAACACTTACGCCTTACGCAACATGTGAGAGAGGGAGAGAGGAGGAGAGGAGGAGAGGATTCCCTCGCTCTGCTGCGGGAGCCAATCAGCAGCCGGTGTCATGGTCATGTGACCCAGCAGCTCGCTCCGGGGGAGATCCGGGAACGCCGTCACGTTCCGGTTCAAATCCGAGGAGACCGGAATTCCGGGATCCGTCTGGCACTCCTGGCCTCGTCTGCAACGTCCCCCAACCTCCCGCCCCGCCTGACACGCCGGACCCGCCTGACACCCGGACACGCCTGACACGCAGGACACGCCTGACATGCCGGACACGCCTGACACCCGGACACGCCTGACACGCAGGACACGCCTGACATGCCGGACACGCCTGACACGCCGGACACGCCTGACAGATCCCCCAGCAGAGCGCGGAGCGTGCCTCTCTCCACGCCTCACATACCGCAATCACATCAACAAACACGCTGTGGGCAGGACGCCCTCCGTCAAACTGATCAGGGCCATACGCCATACAGCCAGCTGAGGTTCAGAAACCGTCAGGACTTATGTCACACTTGGTCCTTCAACAGGGGCTTCATGCAATTCTCATTTTAATGTAGGTGTGTCTTCTTTTTTTTGATCAAATGTTTTTTACTCAGAAGAATTCCAATACAGAGCACTACCAATGAGTCCAGGACAGAGTGTGTGCACCTGGCTCTTCTCCTCTGACCTCTCTGGTCTGAACAACAGCAGAACCTCTTGACCACATCTGCATGCTTTTACGGATTTAGTTGATGCCACACGATTGGCTGATTAAATATTTGCATTAACATGCTGGTGTACAGATCTACCTAATAAAAGTATTAGGAGCATTTTTACTTTATTACACCTAGTTATTAATGCGATTATCTAATCAGCTATCAGACTTCAACCGTGGAATGATTGTTGGTGGCAGACAGGGTGGCTTGAGTATCTCACACACACTAGTCTCTAGAGTTCACAAAAGAATGGTGAAAAAAAAACTTTAAAAATCCAGTGAGCAGCAGTTCTGCAGACAGAAACGTTAATGAAAGATGTCAGAGGAGAAGGGCCAGACTGGTCAAAGCTAACAGGAAGGTGACAGCAATGCAAACAACTACAACAGTGGTGTGCAGAAAAGCATCTGTGAACACACATTACAACAGTGGTGTGCAGAAGAGCATCTGTGAACACACATTACAACAGTGGTGTGCAGAAGAGCATCTCTGAACACACAATGCATCATGACTCTAAGTGGATAGGCTACAGCAGTAGAAGTCAAAACAATAAGTCTAATAAATACCTATTAAAGTGGTGGGTGAGTGTATATGGGATACAGTATATGAGAGGTTTTGGAATGCAACCCTTCATACAGCCACAGAAATTTAAAAGCTAGGCTACACTTCCTGACAGAAAACGTGAGTCAACAAGGAACTGCCTCACCAAGCATTCTGGGACCAAAATAAACTGAGGTCTCATCATAACGAGATGTTGCAAACAAAAAACAAACACATAAACATGCCATACAACCCCTCCCCCTCCCTCCCCCCGACAGCAGGGTCTGTGACCACCCTGATCAGCGCCCGTTTGAACAATTTACTGGCCATGTTCAGCTAAGGCGCTTGACTGGTACCTGGAAGGTTGGTGGTTCAAGCCCCAGTGTAGCCAGTGTTTGGCCGTTAACCCCATATACATTGCTCCAGGGGGGATTGTCCCCTGCTAAGTCTAATTAACTGTAAGTCACTTCCGATAAAAGCTTCAGCTACATAACAAATTGTTGGCAATTATTAGCAATTATTATTAGGCTCGCTCTCCACCCTCAGAGACCTCCTGGAACATGAGCCTTCTGCTCCATCTCCACACATGTGGAAACCTCCACGGACACCATGACCTCAGACAGAAATTACTTTTGAGTTTACATATTACCGATATCACAGAGCCAGGCGGAGAACTTTTATCTCAACTTTTAAAATGAACACCAATATAATCGCCACTATTGTTTAAATTCTTGAAACTGTAGTTGGATATGAGCACGCCCAGCCCCGCCTCCCCTCCCCCAGAACCTGCGGGGTCCTGCTGGCCTCTGACAGGAACGCGGAGGATCTCTGTGATGTAACGGGCGCCAAGAGCTTCACGCCCCGGCCGTGAAGGTTAAATTAATTTGGGCCGGAGTGCAGAGGTGTGATGGCAGAGCGGCGGTTTCAGGCGTTGAAGTTACCTATTACTGACATCATTGTTTTTTTGGGGGGAGTTCTTGCTCTTCAATTTGTATTTTTGGAACATGTGTACATTAGTGTGTTGAAATACTCTTATTGGCACATTAATTAGCTTGTGCTGCGGTATGTTTGACGCTTTGGGCTTGCAAAGAAACCTGCTACATTTTCAAAGAATATTTGTCAAAATATGTTTGTCTTGCTAGCTACCTAGATGATAAAATGACAACTGGATAGCTAGTTAAGCAAGTCTCGAGTACACAACTGGAATTGTTTACTGCAAGATATTCTCTTAATCAAATAGTAATTCCATTTCAATAAAAATTACTCTCTCTCTCTCTCTCGCTCTCTCTTTCACTCTCTCTCAGATCTAGCTTCCCCCTATATTCTCCTGCTCTCTAAAAATTAATCAGTTGTATGTGATTTTTTTGGGTTCTGGCCAAGGCCACTTGGCCTTTGGTGGGGCCAATTTTTTGAGGGCATACTGGGTGAACCGTGCAGGAATTACAGCCCTTTTATACATAGTCGCCCCCATTTTGTAGCTAACTAAACATTAGACTTACAAAATAGATTAACTTTAATGAATAATTAGTATTGACACAAGAATTTCAATTCAATTGTCTAGCTAGATCGCTACTGCACACATGTACATATTCATGTGGGGAACATTACTGTTAAATAAGAGAAAGTTACGTTAACTAGTTGTAGTAATGAAACATAGCAACTACAAGCGTTAACGTGACTCCGCCATATTACACTCGGCAACGAACCGGGTGAACCAAGTCATCGCAACATATGAGCTATGCCTGTCGTGAGTTGCATATGTTAATGTTATACATTCGGTGTTAATTTATCAAACTTTCTAAACTCAAATCACTTGGCTTTGTTCTCCATCACTGTCACTTTTCCCTCTGGAGTCCGGTCAGGGATCCAGTTTCAGTGTCGTGCGTATAGGACTCGCGCAAAGCAAAACACCGTCGCAGATCATTTGGCTCATATGGCTTCAGTTGATTGACCAATAAAAATAATTTATAATCTCAACAGAACCACTTCGCTTGGAGTTTTTGACCGGGAAGTGACGGAGGCGAAAACTGCAAAATCGGTGAAGACGGTGTGGGCGGGGCAGTAAGGCCACCGTGGCCGCAGGGCGTGACATTTTTAAAGTGGCATCACGGCCAAAGAGAGGGGCAACGACCACGGCCGTCGTGGCCGCAGGTGAAATTCCTGCCCTGGTTCTGGCGACATATGGCTCAATCAATCAATCAATCAATCAATCAATAACTCAGCCACAGAGCCCCATGGGAGCACTGGAAGGGGTGGAGCTCAGTTTGTAGAGGGAGGGAGAGGGGGGTATGTTCTGGTCTGAGGAACACGCAAATGGCCGATTTCAGCTCACAGGGAAACTGACCAACAGGGCGCTGCAGTGGTCCAAGTGCACAGACCTGTGCTAAGCCGGGTCAAGCAGACTATTATGGTGCTGTGGAACAATATGTCGGCTGGCGGTCAAAGCTATTATGTCCTTAGTAATGAAGAGCTTGTCATCAAGTGTAATTCTGTCATCAAAGGCTCTCTGTCATCAGGAGTTCTTTGCCGTGTAGAAGTCACAGTGCTGCCCAGAGGATGGGCTCAGGCCTTCAGCAGAGAACATGGGGGCGACATGGCTCAGGCAGTAAGAGCAGTCGTCTCATTGGCTCAGGCAGTAAGAGCAGTCGTCTCATTGGCTCAGGCAGTAAGAGCAGTCGTCTCATTGGCTCAGGCAGTAAGAACAGTCGTCTCATTGGCTCAGGCAGTAAGAGCAGTCGTCTCATTGGCTCAGGCAGTAAGAGCAGTCGTCTCATTGGCTCAGGCAGTAAGAGCAGTCGTCTCATTGGCTCAGGCAGTAAGAGCAGTCGTCTCATTGGCTCAGGCAGTAAGAGCAGTCGTCTCATTGGCTCAGGCAGTAAGAGCAGTCGTCTCATTGGCTCAGGCAGTAAGAGCAGTCGTCTCATTGGCTCAGGCAGTAAGAGCAGTCGTCTCATTGGCTCAGACAGTAAGAGCAGGCATCTCATTGGCTCAGGCAGTAAGAGCAGTCGTCTCATTGGCTCAGGCAGTAAGAGCAGTCGTCTCATTGGCTCAGGCAGTAAGAGCAGTCGTCTCATTGGCTCAGGCAGTAAGAGCAGTCGTCTCATTGGCTCAGGCAGTAAGAGCAGTCGTCTCATTGGCTCAGACAGTAAGAGCTGTCGTCTCATTGGCTCAGGCAGTAAGAGCAGTCGTCTGGCAGTCGCAGGGTTGCCGGTTCAATCCCGGGCTGTGTCGAAGTGTCCCTGAGCAAGACGCCTAACCCCCAAATGCTCCTGACGAGCTGGTCGGTGCCTTGCATGGCAGCCAATTGCCGTTGGTGTGTGAGTGTGTGTATGAATGGGTGAATGAGAAGCATCAATTGTACAGCGCTTTGGATAAAGGCGCTATATAAATGCCAACCATTTACCATTTAGAACAGAAGTGTGAGCTCAGTCAATGCATGCTGCAGCTCCATCTCTGCCCATCTCTGCTGATCTCTGCCCATCTCTGCCCATCTCTGCCCATCTCTGCTCATCTCTGCCCGTCTCTGCCTGTCTCTGCTCATCTCTGCTCATCTCTGCCCGTCTCTGCATGTCTCTGCCCATCTCTGCTCATCTCTGCTCATCTCTGCCCATCTCTGCCCGTCTCTGCTCATCTCTGCTCATCTCTGCTCATCTCTGCCCATCTCTGCTCATCTCTGCCCATCTCTGCCCATCTCTGCTCATCTCTGCCCATCTCTGCTCATCTCTGCTCGTCTCTGCCCGTCTCTGCCCGTCTCTGCCCATCTCTGCTCATCTCTGCCCATCTCTGCTCATCTCTGCCCATCTCTGCTCATCTCTGCTCATCTCTGCTCATCTCTGCCCATCTCTGCCCGTCTCTGCCCATCTCTGCTCATCTCTGCCCATCTCTGCTCATCTCTGCCCATCTCTGCTCATCTCTGCTCATCTCTGCTCATCTCTGCCCATCTCTGCCCGTCTCTGCCCATCTCTGCCCATCTCTGCTCATCTCTGCCTGTCTCTGCTCATCTCTGCTCATCTCTGCTCATCTCTGCCCATCTCTGCCCATCTCATATCCACAGAGAAAGCCCCAGATGCTATTTGTAGCATAACATAGAGTATATGTTTAATGTAAATATTGCATTCCTCTCTTATTTTAAAACAATAAAGTATCTAATAGTGAACTGCAAAGGTAGGTGAAGTTAGCATTTCAGATAATGAGTAACAGTAATGCATTTCAGATAATGAATGTGCAGATCTGAACGTATCGTAAATAAGATGAGCAAAGTGAAATATTCCAGATAATGAGTGAGAGTGATGCAGGTGGAATGACGGCTGTGCAGATCAGAGGGTACTTGGGTGAGGGTGAGGGTGAGGGTGAGGGTGAGGTTGAGGGTGAGGGTGAGGGTGAGGATGAGGGTGAGGGTGAGGGTGAGGGTGAGGGTGAGGATGAGGGTGAGGGTGAGGGTGAGGGTGAGGGTGAGGATGAGGGTGAGGGTGAGGGTGAGGGTGAGGATGAGGGTTAGGGTGAGGGTGAGCGTGAGGGTGAGGATGAGGGTGAGGGTGAGGGTGAGGGTGAGGGTGAGGCTGAGGCTGAGGGTGAGGGTGAGGGTGAGGGTGAATGAAGAGCCATAATGTCCCCGTGCAGATTAAGATCACAGCCAGCTATTGACGCTTCTGACAATGCAGAGTTCACTGATATAGATTAGCTGCTTTGCCACTTTTTCCTGCAAATGGTCACTTTATCATCAGCTGAGAGTGTGCCCTGTGTCCAGCGTCAGCGTGTCAATCAATCAACAGCTTATCATTTTATGATCCCATTCTGCTGATTTTGCATTTTTGTCACATTTACTGAGCTGATATATTCACCATTCACACGCACAGAAACACACACACACACATGCACACACACACACATAGAAACACAAGTACACATATACACACACACACACAGACAGAAACACACAGGCACACACACACACACACACACAATGTGATGTGATGTCCTGAAACATCTTATCGCTGGGCTGCGACATCACAAAATCGGTCTCTGTCTGATCTTCTTTGCGTAGGGAGAAAGATAATCGATGAAAGGAGGTCCACGCGAGCACTTCCTGTGCACCACGCCGACAGGATGCAGCATGCGCAGTCTGCCAACCCCAGCGCCACGGCAACCTGTCTCCATCTTTAGCTGGCGTTGCCATGGCGATGCATGACACTTAAAATGTTTTTCACTGTGTCACTCAGTCACCAGAGCCAGTAGCGGGGGAATCTGCAGCACCTGGCGCCCACCCTGAGCTGGCTACCTATGTGCTAAAACTCCCTGTGCTAGCCACCTGTGTGCTAAAACTCCCTGCGCTGCTACCTGTGTGCTAAAACTCTCTGCGCTAGCCACCTGTATGCTGAAACATCCTGCGCTAGCCACCTGTATGCTGAAACATCCTGCGCTGCTACCTGTATGCTGAAACATCCTGCGCTGCTACCTGTATGCTAAAACTCTCTGCGCTAGCCACCTGTATGCTAAAACTCTCTGCGCTAGCCACCTGTATGCTAAAACTCCCTGCGCTAGCCACCTGTATGCTAAAACTCTCTGCGCTAGCCACCTGTATGCTAAAACTCTCTGCGCTAGCCACCTGTATGCTAAAACTCTCTGCGCTAGCCACCTGTATGCTAAAACTCTCTGCGCTAGCCACCTGTATGCTAAAACTCCCTGCGCTAGCCACCTGTATGCTGAAACATCCTGCGCTAGCCACCTATGTGCTAAAACTCCCTGCGCTGCTACCTGTATGCTGAAACATCCTGCGCTAGCCACCTATGTGCTAAAACTCCCTGCGCTGCTACCTGTATGCTAAAATTCCCTGCGCTAGCCACCTGTATGCTAAAACTCCCTGCGCTGCTACCTGTATGCTAAACCTCCCTGAGCTGGTTACCTGTGTGCTAAACCTCCCTGCGCTGATTACCTGTATGCTAAACCTCCCTGAGCTGGTTACCTGTGTGCTAAACCTCCCTGCGCTGATTACCTGTATGCTAAACCTCCCTGAGCTGGTTACCTGTGTGCTAAACCTCCCTGCGCTGATTACCTGTATGCTAAACCTCCCTGAGCTGGTTACCTGTGTGCTAAACCTCCCTGCACTGATTACCTGTATGCTAAACCTCCCTGAGCTGGTTACCTGTATGCTAAAACTCCCTGCGCTGGCTGCCTGTATGCTGAAACACTCTGAGCTACCTGTATGGTAAACCTGCCTGAGCTGGCTACCTGTATGCTAAAACTCCCTGAGCGGGTTACCTGTATGCTAAACCTCCCTCAGCTGGTTACCTGTATGCTAAAACTGATGTGATTTGGAGGAAAACTGCCTTTGCAGGGGCTGAGGAGACCAGAACTCTGGCATCACTGCCAGGAGGGACCGGATCTATAAACAGCTCATAATATGACTGGTTGTTGGAAAAGTAAACAATCCTGTTTACTATTGTTTACTCTTTTTATTTATTTTATAAGCCGTTCTGAAAATGTATGACCAGCAAAGGGTGCTCATTGAGACTATTAGTGATGATCAAGATGGCATTCAAGTAGAATGGCAGTCTACAAGATGGCCTGGTCAGACCCGCAGTTCACACGAGTAAAATACAAATGGCCGTCTTCAGCACCAGAATATTTGTACACAAACTCAAGTACGTTTTGACACTTTCCACCATGGTTTTATTGAATTAATTGGGCGTCATTAGTTTCAGATTTAAAAAAATTTGAGCTGAGAGAACTAGCCTCGGCCATATTAGTCTCCCATGGGAGCTGTCCATGGTTCTGATTCGTCTGAAGAGTTCATCTTAACGCCAGCAGGCTTTGACTCCGTAAATTCTGAAGGAATTCAAAGCCTGTCTTATCATCAACATTATATCATTACACCGATAGTAACAATTGCTGTCAGTAGCAGTATTATTATTACCTATTAGCACAGATCGGCAGAGGTATTAGCATCGCCCCTGATTTACATGTGCCTATTGTTCCGCGTGTTCATCTAACAGTGAATGTGTTTGTATGCGTGTGTGTGCCAATGCGTCTGCGGTTCAGCTACGCTGTGAAAGCTGTTTGTAAATTATTGTCATGTAATATATGCAATATATTCCAGACTACGGGCTACCCTGCTGCCCCATGCAAGTAAGGCAGGCGCCTTTTCTCCTTTAAATGCGTCTTCGCACTTAGGCCTCGAAACTGCGCTCTGCATCACTGCCCACGGGGTTGCTAAGCAACTAGGCAGCACATAGATCCCTGCTGAAATCCCCATCTTCTATATAAAAACATCTTTTATCTGTCGGGGTTTTTTTTTAGTTTGCGCATATCATCATGTAAATAGAACGAAATTCAGTGCAATGCCGAATTATTAACATACATAAAGTACAGACGCACATATATTGGAAACACATTTATAAACGATGTTTAGGTGTGTTCCAGCAAACATGTAGGCTATGTGACATAGTATTTATGTGTGCTCCTTCACTATAGGCATATATATATATATATATATATATATATATATATATATATATATATATATATATATATATATATATATAGACACTAGACACACACGCACACACACAGACACACACACACACGGCTTGGGGTGCTGTATCCAGTGATATCTGAGATGGTCACAACGTGGCAGAAATGCATAAAAATGCAGCGGAATACATTCACGGCATTCTAATCGGTTGCAGAGGGAATTGACTCGTCTTTTCTCTCCATTCCTTCGCGATTCAGCGTGTGGAGAGGGTGCCGCTTTCTCCTTCGTTAGCTTTCAGATTTTTTTAATCAACATTAGCATTTTTATTCAACGCATTTCAACAAAAGTGTTGTTTTATTGTTTTTAATCCAAATGTTGTTTGGTAGGAGTATCATTTCCATCTATTTTATTTTCTTAGAGGTCTTATTTTAAACGTATTGAGTCATTATTTGTGCACCGTTGCATATCGGCGACAATGGAACTTCAATGGAGAAATAAGGCGTTGAGGGACTGAGAAACGCTAGGCTCCGTTCAGTTGGAATCTTGGATATCAACTGTAATGCAACTGTGATATATAAACTGACCGATTTATGGTGGGCTATACGTTTTTGGTTTCATGTTTTGGCCAAAGGGTTAATATAACCTGCTCTGACGTCTGCCTCTGAAATTGTCCGTTGCATTTTTTCTTTTTTTTTTTCTTTTTTTCTTTTTTTTTTGTTGCAATGTGCAATTTTTTCTCTTAGTTGACTTTGCGTTGAGAGGCGCAAATCTACATCATAATCAGCAATAACAAGGGAATGCAGATTTCTTTTTTTTTGCCCACCGCACCCCCTCCCCCCCAATCCCCTAACGTTTACATCTGAAAAAAATCCTTAAACACAACACACATTGAGGACCGATCCCCCGCCGGAGACTCTACGCAGCCATGACTCTCTTGCCGATTTGGACCGGGAAATTGCAGCAGCCAGTATAGCCCGAGAAGACGCGGTTTCGTTTTTATTTTTTTTGTCTTCCTTTTATTTTTTTTTCGACCTTTTTTTTTGTATTTTTGTATTTGTTGAACTTACTGGCACTTCTAGAAGTCGTATTATTTTGAGCAAGATGTCTGATCTCCTGGTGCTCGTGGAGGGAGTCAGTGACCTGCACGGCTTCCCTTAGTTGGGAAGCAGTCGGGACAAATTACGAGCTTCATACATATATATTTTTCTAAAAACATTTATATATGTATATTTGCCGACTGTCATACGCCGGCTTGTGGTTTGGTTGTTTATTTCATTTTAGTTCTCCAACGGCTTTTATTTTGGGATCGCAGGCGGTTGGATTACTGAGACTGTACACACGGATTTGTGGAAATGTTGGGTCTTCAAGAAGATAAATTATGTGGAATTGTGTCTGCTTTGGTGGCTTTGTCCTTCGTCTGCTTCGCTCAGAGGTAAGAACAGATGACGAGACTATATTTCAATAAAATAACCAAGATCCAGGCAGCCGCCGCATATGACTGTTCAAATGTCACCAAAAAAACATGGACGTGTTAAATATGTAAAGATACACGTACACAACATGACCGTATCCACATATGTATTTTTTTTTAAATATGAGAGTACCACTCAATGTGATTGTATGTGTGTGCGCATGTGAGTGTACGTGCGTGCGTGTGCTGCTTAATAAAATGCATACACTTCCATCAAAAAATCCAAAAGCTCGTACTATTAGGATGTACAGAGGCTATTAATTGAAAAGGCGCTGTTGTATCATGAGCATCACACAGTGAATTGGAAACATTTTAATTAGTCATTATATGGCTGTGGCTATTACTTGGCGCGTGATTAAGATAGAGGTGCGAGACATGACATGAATCCTCCGTGCCAGTCTGCGTTTCGAATGTTCCGCAATCGAAAATTATTTCAAATTTATTTCAGATGATTGTTTGAGTGAAACCCCACTCATATTATTGTTGCCGTTTTATCAACCGCCTCGCCACTCGTTTTCATTTTGGTATAAATTCACAGTAAATTGACCACTGTCGCCGGTTGGGAATGGCATCGTTGATCTACAGAAAAACAATGAGGTAGCATGTCAATTAAAATGCTACACAATCCATGTCATGCTTGTATAATCTCTGTTGACGGAGTGCTTCTCATATCTTTCTGAAGATGCAATAGAATCATATCCAATGTTGCGTATGTCCAATGGCACCTGTGAACGCAGAACGAACAGAACATAAATTAACCAGCGAAAAAAGATGATATTCCCAAAACCTTTTACCATTTACTGTGAACATCTGAATGGGAACATCAGCGGGTGGGCCACGGGCTATAACACTGGTGGCACAATATCTCATTCCAGGATGTATCATTGCATCCAGAAAACAATAACCAGATCCTTCCAATGATGTACCGGTGGTGGCCCTAAACTAAAAATGTCTTCCATTTTGATGTTTGGTATTCCGATTCCATTGCAGAAGGCATGACAGTCGATAAAAATGAGCGACTTGTGCCTATATTTTCCCTCTCTTCGAGCTATGTCAACTTTATGTGAACAAAGCCCGAATAATGCTCCAGAGGATCGCACAAACATAGCAGACCGTTATGCCATTCAATATGTAATGCTGTCATAGCGTTGCAGTAACAGTGTAGCTATGCTATATCATCGCTAGGCTACGAGATCACAGAGAGTATTTCAGCACAGTGTGTTACACAAAAGGCTAATCACAAATTCACTGAAATAGACTAAAATATGGGGGGCGGTTAAGATGTATTCCGTTATTTATTCCTTGCGAACATTGGTGAGATTTGGGGACATTTAATATATGTGTATTTCCATTACACAGGCGATCCTGACATGGACACCAACAACCCGACATTTTAAAGCGAGAAACAAACATGCGATAAATGTATTATTCAAAGTGTGCGTTCACTGTATCATTTACATTTCTTGAGTAGCCTATACAGTAATGGTTTCTATTGCAATACCAGTCCCACATGTTCAATATCTGGCGTCGTGGTATGTGTATTAAAAGAAACTAAACTTAATTGCCCAGTGATGATTCCGCTGCTATTGGAATGGAACGATTTAGAAATGTCGTCCAATAATATGTTTTGTTTATTTATTGTATGCTGTTTAGTTTGAATTTAATAATAATTTATATATTTATATCCCCTTTCCCCTCCCCAACAGCACCTCCGGAAACACCGGAATATCTGTGGCCAAAAAGACCGTGGACAAACTGCTACAGGGGTATGACATCCGCCTGAGGCCGGATTTCGGAGGTATGTGTGTCCCGATAAAGTACGTTAGTCACGATTGAGTATGTGTGTCCCGATAAAGTCCGCGTGTCACGATGAAGTAAGTATGTGTGCCGGACAAAGTCCCGCGAAAGTACGCGCGTCCCGCTGAAGCTCCGTTTAGGAGGAGTGTGATGATGATGATGAAGGCGTTGGCCTGCTGATGAACTGCACGGCTGTGAGCGCCGCTCTGTTTCCGGAGGTGTCGCGATGTTCGTCCGTGAGCTACACGCGCAAAGGAAGCGTGTTTTACAACCTCATCGACGCGGAGGTCTGCATATGAAGCGGGAGCTGGCGTCGACGTCTGCGTTACAGCTGTGCATTCTGGGATAGGATGCTTTCCGTTGAAATCTGCTGACTTCAGTTGTGACTGGTGATGAAACGACGTTTAAAAATAGGATACAGAGGTGGCTGACACTCAGCAGGATATTAGTACAAGCCAATAAATCATGCAAAGTTAAGGGCATGTCTCGTCCTGAAATAACCATGATTGAGAAGTGTATCCGACTCTAAATTATCATTATAATTCTCACTTGTGCAGCATACAGCAGTAACCAGGATAAAGTGGGCCAGACTCACAGACGTAGAGTAAACCAAGTTTGAGATTATATTATATTTTCAATGGGGATTCTCAATGTAAGACTCAATTTAGTCCCGGACTAAACTTAATCTGTGTCTGTGAAACCAGCCCAATATATGTTTATGTGCTTACATGTGTATGTGTGTATGCCAATTTCTATATTTATGAATCTGGATATTTCACTAGCGTAATAATGACTGAATATTGAGTACTATGCTCAAAGGTAAGGCGATTGTAGCATCCCATAGAAGGGTTTGTGTTCCAGTTAGCACAGGAGATTTTAATCAGCCCTCTTGGTCTCAGCTTGTTAGGTGATGAGACTGCATTGGTCCATTGGTCTGATGTCTGTCATTCTCAAATCCCACACAGTCAGAGGACAGAGGTAGGAAACAGACAGGTCAAAGCTCAGGCCTCTAAAATATCCACCTGATGTTTGATGTTTATTGATGTACCATGGGGGCCTCCCAGAACAGGAGAGAATGTTTATTTTTTTAGGGTACACATAATTCAGGAAATATGATAAATAATCTGGTTAAATAATTATAATATGGTGATATCCCCCAAATAAACACAGTTTGGAGTTGGATGTTGTTCATAGATGACCTGTGGCTAAGGTGCTTGACCGGGACTCGAAAGGTCGGCGGTTCAAGCCCCGGTGTAGCCACGATAAGATCGGTGCAGCTGTTGGGCCCCTGAGCAAGGCCCTTAACTCCACATTGCTTAGTCTAATCAATTGTAAGTCATTTTGGATAAAGGCCTCAGCTTAAATAGCGAGTTATTATGATAGGTTTTTATGCAGAGACTGGTGGCGTGCGGGATACAGGAAACACCCAATGAGTCAGTAAGCTCCAGCCTGTCTCTGGGTGCATCCAGTTTAACGTGCTTTCTGATCAGAGGCGTTTCCATGGCGACCCGCCCGCGTATCCAGCCTCACGCAGGCTGCTCATGCACCTACACCCCGAACGCACTTTCCGTCCACGACGGTATTTATTTATTTAAAAACCGCTACCTTTAAATATTATATTTCTTCCAGAGCTATCCGCTGTCGTGTTGAAAGCAGCCGACCCCCCACCTCAAAAGGAGGGGATTCATTTGGTCTAAATTGTTCTTCTCCTTTTCTCTTTTGGTAACATCTATCTATTTTTTTACATTACTTATTTATACATTAATCTACCTTTATGAATTGGTCCACTGTACAGTAGTGAGCTCACACATATTTTCAGCATACTTGATTCACTAGAGCTGATCTTTCAGCTGATCTGTGTGTTCCATTACTGAATCTGTAGCTGACTAAAACACATGGATTCAGCTGATCTTTGCTTGAATGCTGAATCTGTAACTGTGACTAAAACACGTGGATTTAGCTGATCCTTGTTCCAGTGCTGAAGCTGTCACTGTGACTAATACACCGGGATTTATTGGATCTCTGTTTGAATGCTGAATCTATAACTGACTAAAACACAGAGATTCAGCTGATCTTTGTTTCAATGCTGAATCTGTAACTGTGACTAAAACACGGGAGTTTGGCCCTCTCTCCCTCGTGTTTGAGTCATGGTGTACAGGCAGCAGAGGGGAAAGTAGTCACAGTGTAGAGGCAGCAGAGGGGAAAGTAGTCACAGTGTACAGGCAGCAGAGGGGACAGTAGTCACGGTGTACAGGCAGCAGAGGGGACAGTAGTCACGGTCTAGAGGCAGCAGAGGGGAAAGTAGTTGGTCAGGATTCTGGGGGTCCTCGGTGGTGCCGGGCCCAAACTGCTGGCCAATCACATCCTGATAATTTCGTCATCAGTCAGGCGGCCCTTTCCTGACACATCTGCTGACGCTCCCGGGCCCAGAGCGCTGCGTTTTAATTGGGCTTCATGCGGAAGCTGACTGTCAGTAACCGCCAGAAAGTGCTGAATGCAGGCCTGCCTGCCTGCCCCAGCAGCAGCAGCGGCGACCGGGGGGACCGCTAACCAAGGAACGCCGCTCCTGGGAACGCCGCTCCTGGGAACGCCGCTCCTGGGAACGCCGTTCCGGGAAAGCCACTCCGGGAAAGCCGTTTCCGAAACTCTGCTCTGGGAACAGCGCCCCCACAACACGTCTCTGGGCCCGGCGCTGCGGGGAACGCCGCAGGCTGTGTGGGAGTGGGGCGCCGGGAATGCCGCCGTCCCGGGAGGAAGGCCCGGACGCCCCTCCCGCACGCGGCCCGGTCCGTCTCCAGGGCCAGACTGGAGCTCTGACAGCTACTGCAAAT
Organism: Conger conger; assembly: GCF_963514075.1. Taxonomy (NCBI): domain Eukaryota; kingdom Metazoa; phylum Chordata; class Actinopteri; order Anguilliformes; family Congridae; genus Conger; species Conger conger. The sequence goes on along the minus strand of NC_083766.1, from coordinate 1,724,148 downwards.
CTGCAGAGTCGAGCAGAACCAGAACCGCCGCAAAAACAACGAAACCACGAAACTCCCCCCGAACGCCTGTGTGCGAGGACTGTTGCTCAGCAACACAGCCCCATGATGCACTGGGGGTCTCTCCATTTTAGCGTACGTGTGCATGTGCCTAGAACGCTGGTTTGGCAGGTGAACAGGCCGATAAAGCCATGGGGCTCAGACACCCGGCCAATCAGCTGGCTCATTTCTGCCGTGTTCATCCGGTATTCAGCCTATCAGCCGGCTCGTCACTGACGTGTTCATCTGGTATTCAGAGCACTGCTCCCTCTCTCACGCTTGCTCCATATTTTATTGGCTTGGGCGATGCTGATCAGCGCCCAGCCCGCGGAGGCAGCCCCCCATCTGACCGAGAACGAGCCGCCAAGCAGCACCCAGCACCAGGCAGCCTGGAGCATCCTGAGCACCAGGGAGCCTGGAGCATCCTGAGCACCAGGGAGCCTGGGGCGTCCTGAACACCCAGCACACAAGAACATACTCACAATCACCGTGTTCAGAATAACGCACGCTTATTTTTATCCAACCACGCCTGAGTCTGAGTGTAAACGGAGTTATAGATAGAGCATTCTCCGCCGTGTGCACGCACATGTTCACTGAGACGGCGTGTGGAGTGCCCGTGTGGAGCTGTTTCTGCAGAAGACGCTCAGAGAGGATCCTTTAAGTTTCCAATTAAAATAATTATTCAAATTAAACTGCCTTTCTGTAAGAGGAAAGGCGGCAGCTGATATAATCGCTCTAATCAGAAAGGTTTAAGTGTCACCGCAGAAAGTGAATTATTATGTGCATTTTAATGTCGTCATGTTGTTTGTGGGGTTTTTATATTGACCCTCATTTCCGTAGGGCGTGGCTAACCCAGGCTCCAGACACACTGCTAACGGGGACAGTGAACAAATCCCTGTCTGGTCTCTGACTTCTGACATGAACACTTTTGAATGTATTTCTTATTAATTGTGATTCAGCATTAGCAACTGCGACTGCAATATAATTATGATTCTGAAACTAAGGGGCTCATTATTCATGATTAGGATTTGCACTAGATTTCCACTGGTCCTAGTTTTAAAGGGGAAGTTCACTTCCTAGGGTTTCCTGTTCATTTATAAGTTTTAGTGGATGTTTCTGATTGGCCCAGATAGTTTTGTGAACGTATTTTATCTGGTTGTCTTTCAAAAAACTTTTTTTGAATTTTGAATTCATAAAAAAATTTATTTGATGAATTCAACCCAAGTCTACAATTCTCAAGGAAAGACCTAAAAGCTGATAATTATGTTTATAATTGTGAAAAGGCCACCATAAGCTTCTGTAAACATACAGCAATATCACTCTGCAAGTGGCTGTGGAGCTGCTTTAAATGTACTTTCTGGCATTAGACTATCAACCCCCAATGGCCTATAGTATATCTAACATTATAAGACATAAGGTCTTCAGAAAAGTCTCAATAATATATACTATATCTAAAATATCCTTCATAACACACAACGACTGTCTAGGCCAATGGAGACACACTAAAAAACTGAAATTATATAATTATATAATTTTAGAGCCAGCAAGTGAAGCATCCCTTTAAAGTGTTTTTATTTCCTAAAATGGAGGATGATCAGTTCCACGTACTGGTTCCCTGCTAACAGAAAACAAGAATATGTCTGTGAGTTAGGGACTGTAGCTGATGAAAATAAGATTACAAGTAATGCAGCTTTGAGCAACTACTTCTTCTGCAGCTGTGGTGGTTGACAGATGGTTGTGTGTCGTTGTGTGTTGTTGTGTGCTGGGTTGCCTTTGGAGCACATATGTCAGTAACATCGAATGCTGTGTGCTTGTGGTCAGCGTTCGATCCACACACTGTGCTTTTCATCATTCATTTATGGATCTGAGGAGAATTCACACTCATAATACTGGTTGCCTCAGCCTATTTTGATACATTCATTTTTTTATAATAATTATTTTTTTGTTCTGGCAAGATGTATATTTGGATGCTGTCTCACTGATACTGACGCGAAATTAGTCATCTTCTAAGGTTTTGTTTGCAACACCAATAATTGGGTCAGCTGTCAAGACCTCGGTTATGTGGTAGATATCGGTTGTTCATTTCATGCGAACGCTTTCGCAAAGATGGCTCCGTGTGTCCTGGCGCTCGCGATTGTCTCGCGCTCAGAATCCTGTTCACGTCCAGACCGTAAAAAACAAACTGAAAGTTTAATTAACGGAATGGAACGGAGTAGCCGTTGCCTGGATACGCGGTATGTCACACCCGCGGTATTGATTCATAACGACTTCATGTGGCAGGATTCTTTATTTTATTATTTTTTAACTCTGGCTTCCGCTGTTGTTTCGCCTCAGAATGGAGTGGTGAGATATATCTGGTATGATTTTGCAGAGGAATCGCTGTGCTTGAATTCATTTTCATTTCCGTGTGGAGTAGCCTTTAAACCACGGACACACTCAAGCGCAGATATGCGCGCGCACAGACGCACAGAAAGTGCTGCCAATTTTCTATCCATATCCAATTACTGCCCATAATACCTAACTGTTATTATTTACTTTAATATGTTTTTTTTAATTATTATATAGCCAAAATTATTTTAACCATTTTTAAGAAATAATACTTACTTTCTCATGACACAGTCATTCACAGTTATAGTTATTCAACAGGGAAGCTGAACATTGGCATTAATGGTAAATGGGTTATACTAATAAATTATTTCTTGATTTTGTTTCATACTCCACAACATTAGATTTCTAATGAAACAATCCACATGTGGTTAAAACCGCAGCTTTTTTTCAAGTGTATTTTTCAATTTTGGTTTCATGTAGAAACTACTATGCCTACTCTCCCATTCCAGGATACCATAATATTTGGGATTAATGGCTTCACAGATGTTTTGGATTAGTCACATGTGTTCAGTCACTTACATAGTTCAGCTATTAGAGAACATTCGGTAGCCTGTCTTTATTCTAGACTTTTGATTGTGTTATTGGTGTTTGTCAACACAAGGACCAGATACCGTCTCAAAGACTGTGAAGTGAAAAATATACTGTTTGAACCATCATTAAGAAGAAGGAGAGCAGAAGAAGGAGAGCTCTGGTGCATGTTTGGGATCATTGTCTTGCTGTGGGATGAAGCGTCACCCAATGAGTTTGGAGGCATTTGGTTGAACCTGAGCAGAGAAGATGCTTCTGAAGACGTCAGAATTCATTCTGCCGCTGCTATGAGCCAGCACACGTGACAGCCTTACATGCCAACGATAACACCCCTACCACCAAGTTCCGCAGATGAGGGGGGGGGGGGTGCTTTATGTCTTGGGCGGTTTATTTTGGCCTCCACACTTTGCTCTTTCTACACTCTCTGCATTTTGCATCGTTCTAACACAAGTCAATCTTCATCTGTCCACAACATCTCTGTCCAGAATTCTGCAGGCTCCTTTAGGCCAGCCTGTGTCTGTGGCTAAGTAGTGGTTTGCATCTTGCAGTGGTGCCTCTGTCCACACCTGCCTCCTGGAGATTGTGTCCGATCTGTCAGGCGGGTGTTTGAAGGTTTTTCTTCACTGCGAGAATTCTTTGGTCATCAGCTGCAGAGGTCCTCCTCAGCCAACCGGTCCCGTGGTGCTTACTGGGCTCCCCAGTGCTGCCTTTCTTCTTAATGATGTTCCACACTGTTTATTTTGGTAAGCCTATTGTTTGGCTGATGTCTGTTTCTCTCTCAGCCTCACAATGGCTCCTGTGACTGTCTCTGGCACAGCTCCGGTGCTCATGTTGACACACACCAATAACAGACTCCAAAGGCAATCATGGGCCTAGAATCAGGACTGGATACCGAAATATCTCTTTTACATGCACTAAGGAAGCCATTGAACACACATCTTTTTTGTTTTTTTGCACCATTCTCTGCAAACTCTAGAGACTAGTGTGCGTGAAAATCCCAGGGGATCAGCAGTTTCTGAGATACTCAAATCATCCTGTCTGCCACCAACAATCATTGCACGCTCAAAGTCACTTAGATCTCATGATTGTATGCATTGCATTGCTGCCACACAATTGGTAGATAATGGCATGGATAAGTAGGTGTAATAAAGCACTGTTCCTATTAAAGTGCTCGGTGAGTGTGTGTTCTCGGGGGATTGAGTGGTGGCTTCACGGTCTGTGCGGACAGATGGCCTTGGGGCTGCCACAGTGGACGCTGCAGAAATGCCAGATTTTAACCTTGAGTTATTTATTGGGATATTACCACAGTCATTACTCATATACTATCACTATTAATCACAGATTACCACAGTTATTATTCATATCCTATCACTATTAATCAGATTTTTTTTTTTAGATTGCACCACAGAGTAGCACTCTGGCAAGGACAAGACTACTACTGCCCACGCACACACACACACACACACACACACACACATACACACACAGATACACACACACAAACGCACTCATACACAAACGCACACACACAGATACACACACAAACGCGCTCACACAGATACACACACACACACACAGGCCCCACACACATGCACACACACATGAACACATACACCCCCAAACACACACACACACACGCCCGCACACACACATGCACTCACACAGATACACACACACACACACACACACACACACACACATGCACTCACACAGATACACACACACACACAGGCACACACACACACACACACTCACACACACACACACATACACACACACACGGTGTTATACATAAGGAGGAACTTGCTGCAGTTTCATCCCACTGCTATTATCCAGTTGCAGCATGTTGGTGTGTTATATGGTGCTGAAGGTGTGTTATATGGTGCTGAAGGTGTGTTTTCGTGTATGCAAGAGATTGTGTGTACTTGTGTGTGTGTGTGTGTGTGTCTGTGTACCCATAGTATGATGTTGCAGTGAATAAGTAAATGGCTCTTTGCAGGGAAAAACAGAGGCTCTCAGGTGGTCATATCAGAGTCTGTGACGTGGTCATATCAGAGTCTGTGACGTGGTCATATCAGAGACTGTGACGTGGTCATATCAGAAGGCTGTGACGTGGTCATATCAGAGACTGTGACGTGGTCATATCAGAGACTGTGACGTGGTCATATCAGAGGCTCTCAGGTGGTCATATCAGAGACTGTGACGTGGTCATATCAGAGACTGTGACGTGGTCATATCAGAGACTGTGACGTGGTCATATCAGAGGCTCTCAGGTGGTCATATCAGAGTCTGTGACGTGGTCATATCAGAGACTGACGTGGTCATATCAGAGACTGTGACGTGGTCATATCAGAGACTGTGACGTGGTCATATCAGAAGGCTGTGACGTGGTCATATCAGTCAACAGCAGATTAATAATTAAGACTGTGGCCAGAGAGGGGAGCCACGAGAGACTCCTGGGGAATCACACACAAACCCAACGCCACTAATGACATTATCTTTCAGGAGCTCAGCGCTTGCTGCGGCTGTAAGTGGCCTCTACGGACCGCAGAGAACGCAATAAAAACCAGTGGCCAGCAAATTTTATCACTAAGTGTTTTTTTCCGTTATGTTACAGTATCTGCATCTGCTTCCTCTGAACTGCCACTGGCAGTGTTCTGAAAGCTCCGGGAAATGAATTGTGAGCAAATTAGTTTTTTGCTTTTGAAAGAGACATTTCTGCAGTTCTGATCGCACCATTTTGTGCCGTGAATAAATCCCACAACATGGTTCTCGTCCACCCAGCATTCCTGAATATTGCACTGGGTATTATTATTATTAATGTCCTTAAGCAAATCCATCATTAACTGTTTGTTGTGATACAATGTTATACTGGCTACCTGCAGACAACATACACTATTATACTACAGGCTTTTTACATAGTTTATACTACTTGATTCTATGACAGAGCAAGGTTGCTATGTTAAATATTTCAGGTAAACAGGGAAATAAATATGCCTTTCATGTTCAGTTTGGAGAGAAAAACAATGGTTTTTCCGTGCTTTCAGTTGAGAAAATCTGCTTAGAATTGTGTTTGTCCACTGAAATGTAATTAGCTGTGTTTGGCTCCTGCCTTGGTGCACCTCTGCCTTGGCGTGCTCAGTGTGGCCCAGGGAAACTGGACATAGTCTTTGTGTAATGTGCTCATGGAGTCGTTTCAGAAAATCCTGCTCACGCTGCAGATGTAGGGAAGCTGTTAGCACATGGAAGGAGGACTGAATTAAAAACTTCAAGTGGCGACCGTTCCGACCGGATTTATCCCACCATTCATATCCCACACCCTGTATGTTCCCCAAACGGTGAGCCAATCACAGATAAATGGCGGTGTTGTGTTGCCTGGGGGTAGCAGAACTCATTAGAGAGGTGGTTTAACATCACCCCCCCAAACCCATCACCGACAGGCAGAACTATCGCACAACTACTTGGACCTAGATATCTCCTCAGTAATATCCTGTTACCAAACACCCACAAAAGCACAAAGCACTGCAGCCCAAACACACAAAGCACTGCAGCCTAAACACACAAACCACTGCAGCCCAAACACACACACCAAACACACAAACCACTGCAGCCCAAACACACACACCAAACACACATACCACTGCAGCCCAAACACACACACCAAACACACAAACCACTGCAGCCCAAACACACACACCAAACACACAAACCACTGCACCCCAAACACACACACCAAACACACAAACCACTGCACCCCAAACACACAAACCACTGCAGCCCAAACACACACACCAAACACACAAACCACTGCACCCCAAACACACACCCCAAACACACAAACCACTGCAGCCCAAACACACACACCAAACACACAAACCACTGCACCCCAAACACACACACCAAACACACAAAACCACTGCACCCCAAACACACACACCAAACACACAAACCACTGCACCCCAAACACACACACCAAACACACAAGCCACTGCACCCCAAACACACACCAAACACACAAACCACTGCACCCCAAACACACACACCAAACACACAAACCACTGCACCCCAAACACACACCCCAAACACACAAACCACTGCACCCCAAACACACACACCAAACACACAAACCACTGCACCCCAAACACACAAACCACTGCAGCCCAAACACACACACCAAACACATGAACCACTGCAGCCCAAACACACACACCAAACACACAAACCACTGCACCCCAGAAGCACACAGTGCTGCTCCCCATATTTAGCTGTGATGAAGGGATCCAGAGAAACAGAGAGAAAAGGGGGAAGGGAAAAAAAGAGGGGAACGGTGAAAAGGCACCCGGTGACATCATGCCCGGTGACATCATGCCTGGTGACATCATGCCTAACAGAACCCTGGCATATTCAGAGCTGCTCAACATGGCTCCCGCATTACAAACAATTACAAAGCCTTGGTCTCCATGGCAACGGCTCCAGATTCTCCTCTGGTCGGTGGATAAGGTGTGCCTCGCGCACAAGAAACCTTCATTTCCAGCGTGTTTGTTCTGGTGACATGGGGACGTATTTCACCAGATTAACCGCAAAATGTGTTGATTACCCGGACCTGAATAATGTGTAGCTGTGTGTAGTCAATTCTGATTTGCATTTTATAACCTTTTTAACCAATCAGATCGTGCTCCATCATTAGCCCTCCGACGCATTCTCATGGTTGCAGACTGTAGTGGCCATTTTGTTTTGCATCTGGAGTACAATTTCAGCAGCACTGTTGCACATCCTCAGTATAACACAATATCTTAACCAACGGTCTATATCCTCTTCCAGAGTGTGTGAGGTCATGGGACTGCTGATTTGTGTACAGCTATGCTTGCTATTGTACATATTGTGCAATTTTCACTAAAGGTAAAAAAAGGTTTTATTGCCTAAAAAGGTCAAAATGCTTGTCACTGGGGTGGTAGCTTTTAGTTACTTAACATTGGCAAGAACATATAACTCATTTGTAACTTCCTTTTTGCTTGGAAAATGTTCTCATTTGTGATTTGTGCCCAAAGAGAACATTATTGTGCTTCCAGGGCACATTTTGGACATTTGATCCCTGAAGAACAGAAATGCACCTCCACTGTCACTGAGTGTCTGAGAGTCTCTTGACAAGCCTTGGTGAGCTTTTCTCTGGGTGCTGAGGAACATAAAGACCAGGCCGTGAGTGGCTTTTCTGTTCTTTACGGGTCCTCTCGGGTCTGAGGGAGCGGGTTATGGGTCCTGAGGGAGCGGGTTATGGGTCCTGAGGGAGCGGGTTATGGGTCCTCTCGGGTCTGAGGGAGTGGGTTATGGGTCCTCCTGAGGGAGCGGGTTATCGGTCCTCCTGAGGGAGTGGGTTATGGGTCCTCTCGGGTCTGAGGGAGTGGGTTATGGGTCCTCCTGAGGGAGTGGGTTATGGGTCCTGAGGGAGCGGGTTATGGGTCCTCTCGGGTCTGAGGGAGTGGGTTATGGGTCCTCCTGAGGGAGCGGGTTATGGGTCCTGAGGGAGTGGGTTATGGGTCCTCCTGAGGGAGCGGGTTATGGGTCCTCTCGGGTCTGAGGGAGCGGGTTATGGGTCCTCCTGAGGGAGCGGGTTATGGGTCCTCTCGGGTCTGAGGGAGCGGGTTATGGGTCCTCTCGGGTCTGAGGGAGCGGGTTATGGGTCCTCCTGAGGGAGTGGGTTATGGGTCCTCTCGGGTCTGAGGGAGCGGGTTATGGGTCCTCTCGGGTCTGAGGGAGCGGGTTATGGGTCCTCTCGGGTCTGAGGGAGCGGGTTATGGGTCCTCCTGAGGGAGCGGGTTATGGGTCCTGAGGGAGCGGGTTATGGGTCCTCCTGAGGGAGCGGGTTATGGGTCCTGAGGGAGCGGGTTATGGGTCCTCCTGAGGGAGCGGGTTATGGGTCCTGAGGGAGCGGGTTATGGGTCCTCCTGAGGGAGCGGGTTATGGGTCCTCCTGAGGGAGCGGGTTATGGGTCCTGAGGGAGCGGGTTATGGGTCCTCCTGAGGGAGCGGGTTATGGGTCCTCTCGGGTCTGAGGGAGTGGGTTATGGGTCCTCTCGGGTCTGAGGGAGTGGGTTATGGGTCCTCTCGGGTCTGAGGGAGTGGGTTATGGGTCCTCTCGGGTCTGAGGGAGCGGGACAGGGTGGTGGTGTGTGGGAGAGGGGGATTGGGGTGGTGGGATTGGGGTGAGTGTGAGGGGGAGAGCCCTGGCCCTCCCCTCAGAGATCACATTCAAATCTGTCATTGCCACGGAAACGGGCTTTATGGCCCCAGATTCGACGGCTATAACACAATGGCTGAAATAGTGCTGACACATCAGTGTGGCTTTCAACATGGCCGCCTCCCTCCAGAGCCTCCAACACTGTGCCCTGAGTGGTGCATGCTGGGATATGTGGGGTGCATGCTGGGATACTCTTCCCTTGTTCATGTCACTATACGTCTTGGGGATTTAGGGAGCTGATGGATACCTTAAATCTATGCCTTACTGAGCTTGTCTGGTGCATTGGTGTACAATCCATGTACATAGCCCACACACTCTGTACATACCCCACACACGCTGTATGTACCCCACACACTCTGTACATAACCCACACACTCTGTACGTAACGCTGTAAGCGTCTGAAGGGTCCCGCAGGTGGATGAGGTAAGCAGGGCACGGTTAGAGGTGACCTGGGAGGTCAGGTGTGCGTAGCTGCCTCTAATTATCTCAGCAGCCTTCACCACCTGCTCTTAAACTTCCTGTGATGACGCTAAGAGCTAACGTGGCTGGCAGCCAGACCTCCACTCATCCGCAAGAGGACCTGCTCCTCTCCCCACCGACCGAGAGGCTCCTCTCCCCCACCGACCGAGAGGCTCCTCTCCCCCACCGACCGAGAGGCTCCTCCCCCCCACTGACCAAGAGGCTCCTCTCCCCCACTGACCGAGAGGCTCCTCTCCCCCACCGACCAAGAGGCTCCTCTCCCCCACTGACCAAGAGGCTCCTCTCCCCCACTGACCAAGAGGCTCCTCTCCCCCACCGACCGAGAGGCTCCTCTCCCCCACTGACCAAGAGGCTCCTCTCCCCCACCGACCGAGAGTCCCAATCCTAGTCTTCCGCAAATCACACTCCACATTACCGACACTCTCCAATGACACTGCCCATCACGACACTCTCCATCACAACACTCTCCAATCACACTCTCCATCACCCACACTCTCCATCACCCACACTCTCCAATCACACTCTCCATCACCCACACTCTTCATCACAACACTCTCCAATCACACTCTCCATCACCCACACTCTTCATCACAACACTCTCCAATCACACTGCCCATCACGACACTCTCCAATCACACTGCCCATCACCCACACTCTCCAATCACACTCTCCATCACCCACACTCTTCATCACAACACTCTCCAATCACACTCCACATTACTGACACTCTCCAATCACACTGCCCATCACAACACTCTCCAATCACACTGCCCATCACCCACACTCTCCAATCACACTCCCCATCCACACTGCCCATTGGCTAAATTGCATAATCAATTCAGTTCATGTTACTGAAAGTGGGCTACATCATTACTTCCATATCCACTGTGGTAATGTTACTGAAAGTGGGCTGCTTCATTACTTCCATATCCACTGTGGTAATGTTACTGAAAGTGGGCTACATCATTACTTCCATATCCACTGTGGTAATGTTACTGAAAGTGGGCTGCTTCATTACTTCCATATCCACTGTGGTAATGTTACTGAAAGTGGGCTGCTTCATTACTTCCATATCCACTGTTGTAATGTTACTGAAAGTGGGCTGCTTCATTACTTCCATATCCACTGTGGTAATGTTACTGAAAGTGGGCTGCTTCATTACTTCCATATCCACTGTGGTAATGTTACTGAAAGTGGGCTGCTTCATTACTTCCATATCCACTGTGGTAATGTTACTGAAAGTGGGCTGCTTCATTACTTCCATATCCACTGTGGTAATGTTACTGAAAGTGGGCTACATCATTACTTCCATATCCACTGTGGTAATGTTACTGAAAGTGGGCTACATCATTACTTCCATATCCACTGTGGTAATGTTACTGAAAGTGGGCTGCTTCATTACTTCCATATCCACTGTGGTAATGTTACTGAAAGTGGGCTACATCATTACCTCCATATCCACTGTGGTAATGTTACTGAAAGTGGGCTACATCATTACTTCCATATCCACTGTGGTAATGTTACTGAAAGTGGGCTACATCATTACTTCCATATCCACTGTGGTAATGTTACTGAAAGTGGGCTACATCATTACCTCCATATCCACTGTGGTAATGTTACTGAAAGTGGGTTGCTTCATTGAAATTAGCGTATTGAACAGAAAATCTGTCATCCACACATAACTAGCAAAGTATGCAGCTACTCACTTAGCATCCATAGTTACTCAGACTACAGCTTTCTTTCAGTTATTTAACGCTTTTATAGTACTGGTATTGGATTAGAATTATGCTAAATTAAGCCCAACTCCAAGCTTTCATCAATATGTGTATGAGCGAGCCTATGATTGGTCCCCCATACGAGTCTCATGAATAATGCATTGAGACCTGATGGAACTTCTCAACTCTGGACATGATATGGGACAGATGTGGCACGAACAGTGGTGTTCTTCTTTTGAACTGTACAGACAGGATTGCAAGGTAGCTAGTAACTCAGCAAGTCCACCCACAAAGTCCACTAGTTACAGATAGTTCTGAAATGAGCTAGCTAGTAGGCATCTAGCTTGCTAACTATAAATCTATAACTGAAAATTAACGTGCAGCGTTTTTTGGGTTTTTTTCTGGCGTGGTCGCGATTGTATCCTGGAGTATGGGGCTCTAATGTACTCCCGTTAACAAAGCCCAGCTAATTAACAAATTTACAGCCGTCCAGGGACCGACGGCTTATGTGATGGGCTAATGGGTAAGCTATCTTTTTAAATGAAATGCTGTGCAGTTAAGAAGCTAGCCAGCCAAGACACGGCTTCCAGCTGGCGACACGGGCCTTTCAGCATGCAGCACACGGTCTCACAGCACAGCACACGGTCACACAGCACAGCACACGGTCTCACACACACTCTCACACACACACACACACACACGCTCTCACACACACACTCACACACACGCTCTCACACACACACACACACACACACGCTCTCACACACACACTCACACACACGCTCTCACACACACACACACACACACACGCTCTCACACACACACACACGCTCTCACACACACACACACACACGCTCTCACACACACACACACACACACGCTCTCACAGCCTTGCTGTCACGCCAAATATCTGGGCCATGAAGCGCCTGTACACCACTGTATTGGGCACAGGTACAGGGTATAGGTATGGGGCACAGGTTCAGGGTATAGGTATTGGGCACAGGTACAGGGTATAGGTATGGGGCACAGGTTCAGGGTATAGGTATTGGGCACAGGTACAGGGTATAGGTATGGGGCACAGGTTCAGGGTATAGGTATGAGGCACAGGTACAGGGTATAGGTATGGGGCACAGGTACAGGGTATAGGTATGGGGCACAGGTGCAGGGTATAGGTATATGGCACAGGTACAGGGTATAGGTATGGGGCACAGGTACAGGGTATAGGTATGGGTATCTGTGAGTGGAAATACAGATCATATGAGCTCATAACAGCTTACAACAGTGTGTAGCAGGTTGTAGCAGCTCATAGCCGCTTGTAGCAGCACTTAACAGCTAGTGGTAGCACATAGCACTTTATAACAGCGCATAACAGCTTGTAACAGCACATAGCACATTGTAACAGCTCATAACAGCTCATAACAGGTCATAGCAGCTCATACCAGGTCATAGCAGCTCATACCAGGTCATAGCAGCTCATACCAGGTCATAGCAGCTCATAACAGGTCATAGCAGCTCATACCTGGTCATAGCAGCTCATACCAGGTCATAACAGCTCATAACAGGTCATAGCAGCTCATACCAGGTCATAGCAGCTCATACCAGGTCATAGCAGCTCATAGCAGCTGTAGCACGATGCAGGCGACGATCCGTCTCATGTTTGGACGGGATTGCCCGCTGATGAGGGTAAATAAATCAAAGCGCAGCACACAGATGAGTAATCGCTCTTAAAGGCTGATGCATACATCCAGCCCCTCTCCATAATAAATCCTGCGCGGCCCTGGCTCTCCAGAGGGAGGCGAGCCTGTTCCCCGGCCCGAGCGTGCGAGGCTCTGCGTTAAATAACAGCCATTATGCACAGCTCATCGTCAGGCCGGGCGCGGTGCGGGGCCCAGCCAATTCAGCATAAAACAGAGCGCGTTGTCAGAGCGCCTGAATGGATGTTGGGGGACTGCAGGAATGATCACCACCCTATTACAGAGGGGCTGATTGGGGGGGTGATTGGGGGGGTGATTTATCGAGCGCGGGCCGGGTCTTTTCTGCGGCAGCTCCGCTCCTGCCCCCGATCCGGGGCGGGAGCCGGGCCGGGCCGCATCCGTGCTGCTCAGCACCTTTAAGGGGGACGCGCGCGGATGGAAATTGGGCGTAAGTGGATCCCTGCGGACCCCGGGCGAACAACGGGGTGCGGAGAGGCGGGCGGACGCTTTTTCCTGCGTGCGGGGCACTTTTCCGAGACGCCCCTGATGAGGGCGGATTTCCGCCCCCCCCCCCCCCCCCCGCGTCCGGGTGATTGAGCGCCGCCGGTGACCTTGAGGGCCGCCGGCGACCTTGAGGGAGCTGGAAGGTGGGGGGCGGGGTGGGGCGGGGCGGGGCGGGGCGCTCCAGCGGTTTAAGACCAGTGGGACAGTGTGTCATTATGATGAGATTGATGGCTTCCCGTCTCACTGCCAGGAAGTGGGCCTAAAAGCCCTGCTCATTATTTCTGCTACCAGGTTTGGTATGGAGGGGGCTTCTAGGAGCCCCTAAACACACACACACACACACACACCCGGACTTGCACACTCACACATGCACACTCACACACACACACACACACACCTTCACTCTGCATCCGGTCATACTACCTCTCCATTACTCCCGATAAAGTCTCTTGAATCTTGAATTTCCTTGAGTCTTCAATTTATTTTTTTCATTTGTCTCTCTCATTCTGTCAATCTCTCTCTCTCACACTCGCTCTTAACTTAAACATTAACAATTAATAAACTGTTATATCAAACAATTTTATTGTGCCCTTAAAGAATCTAGGAATCCTGTACATGAGATTGCTATTCCTACAATATTGATATTGTTATTCCTGCTGTTCCTGAAATTCCGGAGCCTCTCCTGGAAATGCAGAACAGCTTCGATAATAAAGCCCTTTATAGTACAGTACATAGTACCGAATATGAAGAGCAAAAAACAAAACGATTACAGTGCGTGAACTACAGAAGCTCATATCCGTGCTCGGTGGATGTTTTAGGTGGATAATTATTTTATTCTTTTTTTAGCGGACGCAGTGCTTGCGTTACCGGGGATGTTTCCAGCGACTGTTAACGCATAATGAATGTCCATTAACTGTGAGTCACAGCATTCAGCCACACATTTTAAATGTCAACAATGTGTTAATAACTACAAATGTCAGGTAGAGGAATACATAAGCATTCAGATTTTATTTCTGGGCTCATTCAACGTTTCTTTTCTCTTAGTAATCTTCCAAAATAATGATGCTATCCCCCAGTTCTTGGAATAAAATAACAGCATATTTGTTAACTAGTTAGCATTTTGAGTTTTAAGGAAACCGATATTTTTTTTATGATGAAACTATCAGGGGAAACATTCTGCACTGTAGTCCTGTCATGGCAGAGAGCTTTGTAGTATTACATTTCAGCTGCACTAATTGTTCAGGCCTATTAGCAATGTTATAATTATTGCAATATGGATGAAGACACCAGGGTTCACATTCTAGCGCTCTCTAATAAGCAAAACTGTTCCCTGTGCACCAACGCACACCAGCGCCTTATTCCACTCACTGCTAGGGACACTGTTCAAACATTTTGCTTAATTTTTCCACTGAAAACATCAAGGGATTTCACAGAGCCCTGCATTAAATCAACACTTGTCTTTAACTTACCCTGCGAAATAAACAGAGTTTTAAATTTTCATTATGAATCTGATTTCGCATTTATTCGGTGATGTTTATGAAAAAGTTGTGTTTATGAAAAAACGTAAAACCACATTTCACTGAAACCAAATGTAACATTACTAAAATTGGCATGTAAAGCAGAATATTACAAAAAAAATCACCTGAACAACAAGGCTAGTCGACCACATTTTCTTTGGTATTCATCGAATTAACGACGTCAAAACAATAAACGTGAATCTCTTCCCCACTAATCGGCG
This sequence comes from Conger conger, assembly GCF_963514075.1. Classification (NCBI taxonomy): domain Eukaryota; kingdom Metazoa; phylum Chordata; class Actinopteri; order Anguilliformes; family Congridae; genus Conger; species Conger conger. The sequence goes on along the minus strand of NC_083766.1, from coordinate 1,708,831 downwards.
TAATATCGACCTAGATGACAGACGTTGATTAGAGGTCTACCCAACCTTAAAATATTTGCGTGAAATGGAACACTTTTAGTGGGAAGTTTCCTCCTGTGGTGTTGGAGGGGTGGGAGGAAATGCAAAAAGATTCTGAATTCCTCCACCCCCCCCCCCTCTCACCGCCTCTCAGACATCCTGGGATTGTGCCCGTGTACCGGGGGAGAGGAAAGTGATCCAGACTGTGTCAGAACCCCCCAGAGATGCCACCTGCCTTACATTTGTCATTTAAATATGTACACAGATGATGAGCCATCTGTCTCAGGGATGTGAAATGATGTGAAAACAGGGAAGTCTTTTGGGCAAACGGATCTGTTGAAAAGCTCACAATTAACCCAAGTAATGCTAAATGTCATATGAAAGGGCCTTTCACACTCATGTGCTGTGTCTATGTGCCAGTCATCCACACTGCCCCTGGGGGCTATAGGGGCAATAGGAGCACTTGTGTAAGCTTGCTGTTTTGGACAGTACAAGCTGTGGTTTGGGTTGTAGGCGCTGTGGTTTGGGTTGTAGGATCTCACTGTGGTTTGGGTTGTAGGTGCTGTGGTTTGGGTTGTAGGCACTGTGGTTTGGGTTGTAGGGTCTCTGGTTTGGGTTGTAGGATCTCACTGTGGTTTGGGTTGTAGGTGCTGTGGTTTGGGTTGTAGGTGCTGTGGTTTGGGTTGTAGGTGTTGTGATTTGGGTTGTAGGATCTCACTGTGGTTTGGGTTGTAGGTGCTGTGGTTTGGGTTGTAGGGTCTCTGGTTTGGGTTGTAGGATCTCACTGTGGTTTGGGTTGTAGGTGCTGTGGTTTGGGTTGTAGGTGCTGTGGTTTGGGTTGTAGGTGTTGTGGTTTGGGTTGTAGGATCTCACTGTGGTTTGGGTTGTAGGCACTGTGGTTTGGGTTGTAGGGTCTCTGGTTTGGGTTGTAGGATCTCACTGTGGTTTGGGTTGTAGGTGCTGTGGTTTGGGTTGTAGGTGCTGTGGTTTGGGTTGTAGGTGTTGTGGTTTGGGTTGTAGGATCTCACTGTGGTTTGGGTTGTAGGTGCTGTGGTTTGGGTTGTAGGTGCTGTGGTTTGAGCTGTAGGATCTCACTGTGGTTTGGGCTGTAGGATCTCATTGTGGTTTGGATTGTAGGTGCTGTGGTTTGGGTTGTAGGTGCTGTGGTTTGGGTTGTAGGGGCTGTGGTTTGGGTTGTAGGTGTTGTGGTTTGGGTTGTAGGATCTCACTGTGGTTTGGGTTGTAGATGCTGTGGTTTGGGTTGTAGGCACTGTGGTTTGGGTTGTAGGTGTTGTGGTTTGGGCTGTAGGCACTGAGGTTTGGGTTGTAGGTGTTGTGGTTTGGGTTGTAGGCACTGTGGTTTGGGTTGTAGGTGTTGTGGTTTGGGTTGTAGGCACTGTGGTTTTGGTTGTAGGTGTTGTGGTTTGGGCTGTAGGTGCTGTGGTTTGGGTTGTAGGATCTCACTGGTTTGGGCTGTAGGATCTCATTGTGGTTTGGGCTGTAGGATCTCATTGTGGTTTGGGTTGTAGGTGCTGTGGTTTGGGTTGTAGGTGCTATGGTTTGGGTTGTAGGCACTGTGGTTTGCTTTACTACTATTTATCAAATGCAAACATAAGTAGCTACAAGCAGTACTGTGGCTAATTTTGCTCCTAATTCCGACTTCTGACTAAGTGAAAATAAAATGTTTTCTTCTCCACAAAATTATTTTCTTGCAAGTTAATTTATGTGATAACTAAACTCACCAAAATGTATCAGTGAAGAAGTTGTTTGTGGTTGAAACCTGAAGTAGAGGATCTGTCCATAGCCTACAATATATGCTTAAATAATATGAATACCAATACTTTTGTACACCTTAGAAAGTTTATTTTATTTTATTAATTGAAACTAGGTTCCAAAGAAGAACCATAGAAGAACCCTGTTTAGTTCAAAGGTTCTTTGTTGGGAAAAATGGTTCTTTGTCACACTTCACATGTATGATAGCAGTTCCATAAAGAACTGAAAAGGGTTCTGTATGAAGACCCTTTCTGTGAAAAGGGTTCTGTATGAAGACCCTTTCAGTGAGGGCAATGTGAAATGTACATATAAATACTGTGAGAACCACAGAAAACGAAAACGGTCTACTTCTGGTCCATGAAACTGGGCCTGACGTTTTTTGGATCTTCAGCACATTTTCTGTGGGGTATTTCTGTTTGTGTTCATAACATATCAGTTTATCCACTAAATGGAACCCAGTCACTGCATTTGGAGCCAAGGAAGTGTATTCATTCATATGCAGAGCCAAAGACCCTGTTTCTGGGAAGGCTTCATCTCCAGGCATGCCAAGTCCTCTGCAAAAAAACCGTCTTCATTACAGACATGGATACTTCTGCAATCACAGCTACAAAATGAGTAATTTGGCATTGTGTCCATACTCAGTGGGGGGGGGGGGAAGGAATTGTTTGTTCTGAACTGGGTATGTGTGCCTCTATGAAAAAACGTCATCATCCTCCAGAAGCTCTCCAGGGCCGTGGTCTGATAAGATATAGGATCCAGCACGGGCTGAGGTTTTGATTTATGTTGGGGAAGCACATCCAACATTAAGACCAGAAAATAACAAGATCTCCTCAGCCCCGTTGCTTGGCTCTGACAGGTTTCTGGCTTGATCTCCTCTCCGATGTACAACGATGGCCAACAAACAGAAGGAACCTCCTAAATCCCTCGATTCAGCCCTGACAGAAGTTTGGTTTAGAGGTCTGTGTTTATGGTATGTGTTTAAGCCCGAACAGAGCGCAAAACAGAATTTTCTTTTTTTGCATTTTAGGTTTCATGGGAAATGCCGCGCAGTGTTAGTATGGAAGGCACTGACCCAGATGTAGCTGAAAGGCTTATGGGAACAACATGCACGTTTAGTCCTTTGATTTATGTTCAGAAATTATATACTTTGGCTCCATAATGTGTAAAGTTATATTTTTCTGCTCCCCGCACAAGAGGACTACAGCTGTGCCGTGCGGTACTTCAGCAGCTTGTGACAGGGAAGAGGTCCCGCCCTGCAGGCCACAGCCCCAGCAGGCAGCCCGGCAGACCTACAGACCTACAGACATACAGACATATACGCTGCAGGAATACTGCAGTCCAGCTGGAGAACAGACCTACTGTATGCTGCGCTGCAGTACTGCAGTTCAGACATATTTTATATTATACTACTTATTATAATACTTCTGTCCAAACCGAAAACGTGTAGCGCATATACAGCTGCATTTGTGCAGAAGCAAAGAGAAGATGAGCTTATTAAACATTTTACATGGATAAAAATTCTCCCTTCAATCCATTATGCCTAGTGGATACTTTTTCCACCCACTGCAGAGTCCTGGTTATAGGCAGCTAATGCCAGGACCGGGGGTTGTTGCTGATATACCTGGGCTGTAAGGCTATAGCTGAGGGTTGTTGCTGATATACCTGGGCTGTAATGCTATAGCTGAGGGTTGTTGCTGATATACCTGAACTGTAATGCTATAGCTGAGGGTTGTTGCTGATATACCTGAACTGTAATGCTATAGCTGAGGGTTGTTGCTGATATACCTGGGCTGAAAGGCTATAGCTGAGGGTTGTTGCTGATATACCTGGGCTATAAGGCTATAGCAGAGGGTTGTTGATAATATACCTGGGCTGTAAGGCTATAGCAGAGGGTTGTTGCTGATATACCTGGGCTGTAAGGCTATAGCAGAGGGTTGTTGCTGATATACCTGGGCTGTAATGCTATAGCTGAGGGTTGTTGCTGATATACCTGGGCTGTGATGCTATAGCTGAGGGTTGTTGCTGATATACCTGGGCTGTGATGCTATAGCTGAGGGTTGTTGCTGATATACCTGGGCTGTAAGGCTATAGCTGAGGGTTATTGCTGATATACCTGAACTGTAATGCTATAGCTGAGGGTTATTGCTGATATACCTGAACTGTAATGCTATAGCTGAGGGTTGTTGCTGATATACCTGGGCTGTAAGGCTATAGCTGAGGGCTGTTGTTGATATACCTGGGCTGCAGGTATGGTGAAGGACCATCTCAGCCTGGGGGTCTGGGGTAATCACTAATCGCAGGTAATTGAGGAGAGTGCCTCGATGACGTAACTCCCGTGAGTGAGAGCAATAAGGACGTTATTGCGGGCGTTGCAAGTCTTTAGTCACAGTGGACTGAGAGCGTGGAGGCAGGGCACGCCGTGTCTGCTGAAGCTGCTGTGTCGATGATCAATGGGTTTATAATTACCGTGCTGAGCTGGGGAGACCGGCTCCCCTGGCACAGAGCTGACGTCCGCACAAGGTTCCGCGGACCTCGCAACAACATTGAGATGTTCCTACAACGTCAGTGGATTGAGGTTGACATCGCAACAACATTGAGATGTCCCCACAACGTCAGTGGATTGAGGTTTACCTCGCAACAACATTGAGATGTTCCTACAGCGTCAGTGGATTGAGGTTTACCTCGCAACAACATTGAGATGTCCCCACAATGTCCCTGGATTGAGATTTGTGAGTCCAGGTGTACATATTTCTGCAGTAGTTTGCAGATTCAAATGGCCATCCTGCAAATCCTGCAGTATACTGTATTACCTAAATTAGATTTCAAGGTAAAAGTAAATGTCTGTACTAAATGTCTCTCCCCAGTCAAAATTGTAATTTGTCAGCTGTTATAGGGATATGTGCCATAAACATTAGTCCTTTTCTTTGATTTTCGAGTGTTCAGAAATTTTAGCTCTCGGTCGCGTCTTTTTGCAGTCATGAATGCTTCATAGGGCTACATATCAAACTTACAGTATGGATGAAGAAGATCCAGCTAAGAATCCATTTTAAAATACCCAAATACCCAGAATAATTCAAATGCAATCATTTAATGATTATACTAATAAGAATACCTTAGATTTACATAGCATATAGCATTTTCAACTTTTTTACAGTGATGAGGGGGTAGCTGCACATTGGTGGTGGCTGAGGTGATTTCATTTGTAATCAGTACCAGATTACATTTCCTCAGTGATATACCCAACACTGCACTTCATCAGGGCTAACTCTTTACCTAGACTAACACTTTATCAGGGCTAACCCTACAACCGAGCTAATGCTTCAACAAGCCTGACACGTCAACAAGACAAAGCCTTCAAAAGGGCAAACATTCTAACAGGGCTAACCCTACAAATGAGCTAATGCTTCAACAAGGCTAACACGTCAACAAGACAAAGCCTTCAAAAGAGCGAACACGTTAACAGGGCTAACTGCACAACAGCACTAACCTTTCACGGTTAATTATTACTTGTCATATATCCACTTTTTCAAATTGAATGTTCTCTTCTGTTGACCAATGGCACTGAAGTAATTAAGACCAGTGTGATAATGAGAGCAGGATGATTTCCCCACAGATAATCTGTATATAATTGTTTTTTTAGGAGGAACAAATGCTACAATTATTACAATAAATTATTTGGCCACTTGTCTTCTCGTTGTCTTCCTGGCTGACTTTTTCACAGTCCGTTACCTTTCAGTCTAACATCAGCAAACTTTCATGGCGAACATTTAAAAAAAAAGCTTTAATATTTTTGGGACAGTTGGTCGATTGTGAATATTCAGGTTGTCACATCTGATTCAGATTGAAACAGGAACAGTATAGCTGAATATGTCGGATGTTTCCAAGACTTCTCAATGGCATAATGTACTGGTTAATGATTACATATGTAATTCTACTGTACGTATGTTGCATGTATGCTGATAAGAGATAATGCAAGGGGTGTTCTATGTCTCATTCAGGGGTACAGCAGAAAATGAGATTTTCCATCAGTAACACCATCAGTAGCCTTGTTCTTATTCCTAGGCCAGGGGAGCCGGCCAAAATCATAGAGAGATTGGCAGGCAGTCAAAGTTCAGTAGATCTTTACATGCGCAAAGTGATTGAGCGAGCCAGACGTGAACTAGCACCTGACTTTATTAAAATCCCATCCATCTCCTTTAGTGCACCTTATCAATAACCAGCAGGATTACTGGAATTTGGAAATAGCTCTTCTGCCGGTGAGGTCCAGATACTCCCCTGTCTCTGAGCTCCAGATACGGGCTGATCTAGAAACTGCTGCTCTATCTGTGAGCTACAGATACAGGCTGATCTAGAAACTGCTGCTCTATCTGTGAGCTACAGATACGGGCTGATCTAGAATCTTCTTCCCTGTCTGTCACTACAGATACGGGCTGATCTAGAATCTTCTCCCCTGTCTGTCACTACAGATATGGACTGATCTAGCAGCTGCTCCTCTCTCTGTGAGCTATAGATGGACTGGCTGGAGGTTCCCGAGTAGCTTAGAGGTGGTTCATTGTGAAATCTCTGGAAAGTGCTGCCACTCCTTACACACACACAGATGCACGCACGCACGCACGCACACACACACTCACACTCAGACACACACACTTCATCCAACATGTGTTACCATGGCAAATCATTTTGTTTCCATTAAGCAAGAGGTTCACTCTTAGCAAGCTTTGGTGAGAATGTCCATCCCTCTACTATGCAAAAACTATGTACAGTACGGAAAAGGGAGGGGTAGAGAGAGAGAGAGAGAGAGAAAGAGTGTTCTGGGAACTTTCTGTGTATAACTAGCAAGCGAATGTGCATTGACATATGAAGGGAAAATTGTTGTTGCTGCCTTCACAAGTGCAATGCAAAATGGCTCCAGATTTGTTTATTATTTTATTTCTTCAAAAGACAGAGAATATAACAGCACTGCGGGGCAGTTAGAGAGAGAGAAAGAGAGGGGGAAGAGAGAGACAGAGAGAGAGGGGGGAGAGAAAGAGAGAGAGGGAGAGAGGGAGGGAAGGGGGTGGAGAGAGAAAGAGAGAGGGAGGGAGAGAGGGAGGGAGGGAGGTGGAGAGAGAAAGAGAGAGGGAGGGAGGGAGGTAGAGAGAGAAAGAGAGAGGGAGGGAGGTGAAGAGAGAGGGAGAGAGAGAGGGAGGTGGAGAGAGAGGGAGAGGGATGTCAACATGGCAGCTGCGGATAGAAGGGGGCGGGGGGTTGTGTGGGCGGGTTGGGTGGCGTGGGGGGGTTGCTATGGTTCATATTTTACAGTGGGGAGAGAAGGAAACTCACTAATTCAGGTTTTTTCAGGAGAAAGCGGAGAGGCAGAACTTTCTGTTTATCTGTAGGGCTGAAAGCAGAGGCACTGAGGCTGACAGCAGTCCCAGTCTTCAAGGCAGACCTGGGTCAAATACGCGCACATTCTGGATTTACTATTAAATTCTCTCAAAAAGTGCAAAGCTCATTTGTACAAGCCAAGACCAGTCGAGTACAGAATGTATTTGAATCCAAAACAATTGCGTATTAGACCCAGGCCTGCCTCAGAGCGTGTTTGCCTCTCTGTTAGAGTGTGGAGATGGACCGGCCATTCCCGCTTCCTGCCGCTCCCTCCCCATTCCCGACGTTCCTGTCTTTCCCAACATTCCCAACGTCCAAGCCTCGCGAGTGCCCCAGCCAGCCCTTTTGACGCTGGGCAGACAGAGAGATCCATCATTAGCTGCTCGTCATTATTTTAGATAGATGGATAGATCGTTACATTTACGTATATAGTCACACTGGAACAATGTTTTTGCCAATTGAATCAGGCGATGATTAGGTGGCAGGTTGAAGGAGCCAGGGTTGGGAATTTACCCAGGACACCGGGGAACCCCCTACTCCTTCTGATAAGTGTCACGGGATCTTTAATGACCACAGTGAGGCAGGACCTCGGTTTAACGTCTCGTCCCAAAGACACGATTTTAATGTCCTTTAACAAAACGCTCCGGCATTCCCGGCATCCCAGAACCCCTCTGGGGGAAGCGGGAATCTGGGAGCCAGTGGGACTGAGACGTTCCCGAAGAGGGGCGGTGTTTAAAAGAAGAAGTGGCTTTATTATAAAAACCCTATAAATAAATTAAGAAGTTGGACATTTAATCAGATATCTTTCTTAAATGGACTGAACATGACAGTATGCGCCCAGCACACTGTATTGATTTTAATATGCGAAAGGAACTGGTGAATTGCCAAAAGTGTACTTTTTTTTTTCCTCTCCCAGGAAAAAAATCTTGAGTAAATTAACTGCCATTATATTAATGCCATTGAAACATTATATAAATTTTCATCATAATAATGTGAGATGCCAGCTTACAAGCAATTGTTGAAGACAAATGTAGAAAAATATTTCACTTTAAAGTAAACTGAATTGACTGCGAGGTACATCCCACACAAACACGTCGATCAGGGGAGATTATCATTGTAAATGGTAACTGCTTTTATAGTATATATCGTGCTTTTTACAGCAAGTACTACTACACAAAGCATGGTGCAATTCACGTCAAAAGGCTGCCATGCAAGGCACCAACCAGTGCTTTGGGAGCATTTGGGGGTTAGGTGTCTTGCTCAGGGACTCTTCAACACACCCTGGGCAGGGGATCAAACAAACAACTCTGACCGCCAGACGACCACTTTACCTCCTGAGCTAACATTGCCCCCATTATCATGTCCACTGGTGGATTCTGGGGCCTGTAGTTCAGAGAGCAGAGTTCTGGGGCCTGTAGTTCAGAGAGCAGAGTTCTGGGGCCTGTAGTTCAGAGAGCAGAGTTCTGGGGCCTGTAGTTCAGAGAGCAGAGTTCTGGGGCCTGTAGTTCAGAGAGCAGAGTTCTGGGGCCTGTAGTTCAGAGAGCAGAGTTCTGGGGCCTGTAGTTCAGAGAGCAGAGTTCTGGGGCCTGTAGTTCAGAGAGCAGAGTTCTGGGGCCTGTAGTTCAGAGAGCAGAGTTCTGGGGCCTGTAGATCAGAGAGCAGAGTTCTGGGGCCTGTAGTTCAGAGAGCAGAGTTCTGGGGCCTGTAGTTCAGAGAGCAGAGTGAGACACAGTAGATACGTGGCGTTGAGCGTAATGGCAGGACAGAACAGCCATAGCATCCCCCAGAAAGGGAGGGGCTTTCAGGGCTGTCCGCCATTTTCCTGCGAAGGTTCTGCAGCTACTGTGTCTCCAGCTGGAGCAGCCGTGCGGTTCGTTCGCTGATCTTCCGTCTTTCGGACGAGACGTTAAACCGAGGTCCCGCCTCACTGTGGTCATTACAGATCCCACGACACTCTTCACAAAGAGTAGGGGGTTCCCCGGTGTCCTGGCTAAATTCCCAACCCTGGCTCTCTCAACCTGCCACCTAATCATCCTGATTCAATTGGCAAACAATTGCTCTCTCTCCTGCTCAGCTGGTGTGTGATGAGTGTTCTGGCACAAAATGGCTGCCATTGGATCCCCCAGGTGGGTGTTTGGGGCGAGTTTCCCCCTCATCACAGTAAAGCACCTTGAGTGTCTAGAAACGGACTATATAAATGTGATAATCTATCTACGAATTTCACGGTGAATAAAAGCTATGCCACGTTCCTACAGGATAACCGTGCTGATCATTCTCCTGATCTAACGGACGATGTCGACAATATAAAAACCCTGTTTGGAACAGATTTTTAGAAGCTATACAAGTGTAATATACAGCATTATGCATTTAGCACATATTACTTCCATAACAACAGTAACCAACGGAACACACAGGCCTGAAAAAACTTGAGTTGCAGTAAATTGGAATAAAGCGCTGAAATAAAGGTTTTACCCTCACCGCAATGACACAGTGGCAGCGGTTTCCTGTAAGAGCACAATACTTTCATAATCTTCAACTGATAATAGTTAACAATGATCTATAATAGCAATATTATCTTATATCATACCATCTCTATTTTGCCAAGCAATAATCATAATGCAATAGAGCACTGTTAACTTGCATCTTACTTTCAGGACATGTTTGTTTGAGCTCAAAAAGTTCAGCTAACAAGGGAACACATTCCCTGTGGTCAATGTACGTATATTGGTCACATTGTTAAACAGTCTCTCTATTTGTTCCTCTTATTTGATGCTTATTATTCATCTGTCTGATACCTGATGGAAAATGTAATTTAACCCACGTGGAGGTGAAACTACTCCTTTATACTGAGGAAGGGAATTGCCCCTAATAAAACACACACTCACACACACACACACACACACACACACTCTCACACTCACACTCACGCACACTCACACACTCACATACACACACACAGACACACTCACACACACACTCACACACACTCACACTCACACACATACAGACACACACACACACACTCACCTACACACACACACTCACACACACTCACACACACACACACTCACACACACTCACACACACTCACACACACACACACTCTCTCACACACACACACTCACACACTCACACAAAGCACAGTTGTTATGAGGACACAGGGAGACAGTGTCCTCGCTTTGAGCTGAGCGCAGAGGGTGTGTCAATTACAGGCAAAGACTCTGAAGGTGAAACACTCGCGTGTCTCCCTACTTGTGTAAGCAGACAGTAGACTTGCACATTTTTTATCAAAACACACAGTCCCTGACCTTTAGAGATAGGCTTGAGTTTCCACTTTGTGTCAGACCCTGTTTAATGACTGAAAACACACTCCAAAAAATATAAAAATTCACGCATGATGAACACAGTTCTTCTCTGATATATTACTGCAGAGAGCTGACAAAGACTTTTGGCATCACAGCTGCTGTGTGAGTGTAATGTGTGACTGTTTATGATGCATACGTTAGTATAATGCGTGAGTATCATGTATAAGCATCTATGAGTTTGATGTGTATTATGTATGAGTGAGTATAATAGGCCAGTATGATGTATGAGTGACTAAGAGTGATATGTATAATGTGTGAGTAAGTATGATGTATAAAGGTGTATAATGTATGAGTGAGTATAGAGTTGGTAAGTGAGAGAGTATAGTTGTAGAGTTGTGCTTGGCCTATGGTAAGTGAGTGAGTATAGTTGTAGAGTTGTACTTGGCCCATGGTAAGTAGGTATAGTTGCAGAGTTGTGCTTCACCCTTGGTAAGTCAGTGAGTATAGTTATAGAGTTTTGCTCTACTCTGCCCATGATAAGAATTGTGATAATCACTCCAGGGGTCTGATATATCAAAGTCATGGCAGTTGGTCATAATTCACTCTCCACTCCAGTAGAGAGAGGGATGGGGGGATTCGTTCACATTGATCACGTTATCTAAAAAGGGCACCTCCAGCGTCTCTGTGTCCCCATCCACCCCACACCATGGCTGCGCTTCCACTGTTCTCCCAGTGGGAGGGGCACGGTGCCCCCCCCCCCCCCCCCCCCCCATCAGCAGCTGCACAGAGCTTCACCTGGGGGGGGGACGGCGTATTAATCACGGCTGCCTACATCAGTGCCCTTGAACGGTGCTATAAAACGGGTGCTTATGCATATGGACAGAAGGCACTTTATGCCTGTATAAGCCCTCCAGCACATATATATGCTGATTATTAATGGATACCTTTAAAAGCTTTGATGAACAGCGTTCATCATATCAAATGAAATGCGCAAACTTGTGAAGGGATTCTGCTGCGACTTAGCATTCGAGCCCAGGCGTCTGACCGTGTTTCCACAGCCGTCCCGTGTCTTTGGCTGGATGCAGGTCACCTTCCCCGGCGAGGTGCGTTCGGATGTAGCAATCAAAATGTCTGTAATAATATTCAGCTCGCTCTTGAGCGAAACCCTTAGAATATTGTATTTCAGGTCCGAGTTGTAAATGTCCGTTGTTTATTGACAACACCTCATCCTTATACGAGGTGCAGTACCGGCTCCTCTGTGTGGGAGCAGAGGTCTCCTCGTATATTAAGGATATTATTATGTCCTTGGTTTTGATGACTGTTAAAGTTCTCCCGGAGGCAAAAACAGCGAGAGAATGCTGACTAAACCCACACTACAACGGCCTCTGCCAAATTTAGTAAATTAGTCATATAGACAGCTCAACGGAAATGCACAGTTTCTAAACTCCTTTGACCCGTCATTACACATAACTAATGATGGATTATTGTGATTTATGTAACGCCGAGGAAGCGAGACAGCGCGGTTCTGAGGTGTCATGCAGCGCGGTTCTGGTTCTGAGGCGTGATACAGCACGGTTCTGGTTCTGAGGGGTGACACAGCGCGGTTCTGGTTCTGAGGCGTGACACAGCGCGGTTCTGGTTCTGAGGCGTGATACAGCACGGTTCTGGTTCTGAGGGGTGACACAGCACGGTTCTGGTTCTGAGGCACGGGGGAACGGGCACTCCCGGTTTCTCGTCTTCGTTCATCTCAGAGATGTGAAAAAAGGGACAAAACAGAAACATGTGGCTGTGGAGCGGAGAGCTTATAGCGGCTGTTACACACTCCACCCTCCACACACTCCACCGTCCTGAGGCAAGGCTGTTACACACTCCACCGTCCTGAGGCAAGGCTGTTACACACTCCACCGTCCTGAGGCAAGGCTGTTACGCACTCCACCGTCCTGAGGCAAGGCTGTTACACACGCCACCGTCCTGAGGCAAGGCTGTTACACACTCCACCGTCCTGAGGCAAGGCTGTTACACACTCCACCGTCCTGAGGCAAGGCTGTTACACACTCCACCGTCCTGAGGCAAGGCTGTTACACACTCCACCGTCCTGAGGCAAGGCTGCCCTCTACCAGCTGCGGCCAGGAGGGAGGGGCTTATTAATCGTGGGAGGGGCATATTAGTCATGGGAGTGGCTTATTCATGGTGGGAGGAGCAGATTAGTAATGGGAGGGGCATAATCATAATGGGAGGAGCTTAGTCTTGATTGGAAGGAACATAATCACTACCGGACAGCTGCAGCTGGTGTAGCCCTGCAGTGTCATAACTGCGCAGCTGCAGCTGGTGTAGCCCTGCAGTGTCATAACTGCGCAGCTCAGCTGGTGTAGCCCTGCAGTGTCATAACTGCGCAGCTGCAGCAGGTGTAGCCCTGCAGTGTCATAACTGCGCAGCTCAGCTGGTGTAGCCCTGCAGTGTCATAACTGCGCAGCTGCAGCTGCTGTAGCCCTGCAGTGTCATAACTGCGCAGCTGCAGCTGGTGTAGCCCTGCAGTGTCATAACTGCGCAGAAAGAGGAAGTAGAGAAGCAGAAGCTCTGCTGGGACACCCCGGTCTCAGCTGTGCTCAGGTGTCACTAATATCAGGATAAAGAAGAATAAAGCTGGATTTAGATTTTAGTCCCATAGCAGAATGACTAGTGTCCCTAAACTAAACAGAGTTAATCTGGGACTGGGTCAGGGCTACGATTTGATCAAATACTCTGACATCCCCCCCTCAGTTCCCTTAAGATAGGGGCTTATGATCCCAGGAAACCTTTACATGTTTGTACTCTAAATTTCTAAATATTAAAAATGTTTGTGTACTTTAGAAAATGTCGCAAGCTGTCCGATTTTTATCTGAACAGATGCTCACAAATTCAGGCAAAGTAATTGCCTTGATATTTTTTCTGTTTGCCTCATTTATATTTTACACCCAGGTAAACTGCTAATGGATAATTGTGCTTACAGTATAGAACCCGTGATCCTGAGATTTACTGTATATACACTGCAGTCCATAAGTATTTGGACAGTGAGACGATTTTTCTACAATAGGACTATATTGAAAAATGTTTGTACGTCATGGATCACGGATCACCCGATATGGATGTAAGCACCCTCAGATTAAAGCCCTTTAACCTCATCTTCGTCATTTCATTTCTGATCCAATGGGCTGGGTTGGAGAAAAAATGTACTTATCGATCGGTTTTCTCATTGAAAAGTATTTCTCATAACCAATTAGAGAAAGCAGTTCTGTAGTCGGGTTCTTGAAAATAAAGATGCTGGGGAAATTGTGGCATGCGGCAGAAGGCCTAGTCTTCCTGTGCAGGTTGGTTCACTCCAGAGCGCTCTGTGCTCTGCCCTGCACAGACGCCCAAAAGTCCTGCAGGAGCTTCTGTACTGAGGGTTAGAGTGAGGTACAGTCATCAGGGTTAGGGTGAGATACAGTCATCAGGGTTAGGGTGAGATACAGTCATCAGGGTTAGGGTGAGATACAGTCATCAGGGTTAGGGTGAGATACAGTCATCAGGGTTAGGGTGAGATACAGTCATCAGGGTTAGGGTGAGATACAGTCATCAGGGTTAGGGTGAGATACAGTCATCAGGGTTAGGGTGAGATACAGTCATCAGGGTTAGGGTGAGATACAGTCATCAGGGTTAGAGTGAGATACAGACATCAGGGTTAGGGTTAGGTCTACGGGCTGTCCTGGCTCCTCCACCTGTCAGGTGCAGGTAGCTGTGTGTCTGGCGTGTCGCCGTTATCAGATGGAGCCGCGATGCGCACGCACGGCCGGCGATAACGCCGGAACATTCCCAGCGTCTCCGAGAGCGCACAACCGCTGCTCCATCTCAGAGAGCACACAACCGCTGGTCCATCTCAGAGAGCACACAACCACTGCTCCATCTCAGAGAGCGCACAACCGCTGCTCCATCTCAGAGAGCGCACAACCGCTGCTCCATCTCAGAGAGCACACAACCACTGCTCCATCTCAGAGAGCACACAACCACTGCTCCATCTCAGAGAGCGCACAACCGCTGCTCCATCTCAGAGAGCACACAACCGCTGCTCCATCTCAGAGAGCACACAACCACTGCTCCATCTCAGAGAGCACACAACCGCTGGTCCATCTCAGAGAGCACACAACCGCTGCTCCATCTCAGAGAGCGCACAACCGCTGCTCCATCTCAGAGAGCACACAACCGCTGCTCCATCTCAGAGAGCACACAACCACTGCTCCATCTCAGAGAGCACACAACCGCTGGTCCATCTCAGAGAGCACACAACCGCTGCTCCATCTCAGAGAGCACACAACCGCTGCTCCATCTCAGAGAGCACACAACCACTGCTCCATCTCAGAGAGCACACAACCGCTGCTCCATCTCAGAGAGCACACAACCGCTGCTCCATCTCAGAGAGCACACAACCGCTGCTCCATCTCAGAGAGCACACAACCGCTGGTCCATCTCAGAGAGCACACAACCGCTGCTCCATCTCAGAGAGCACACAACCGCTGCTCCATCTCAGAGAGCACACAACCACTGCTCCATCTCAGAGAGCACACAACCGCTGGTCCATCTCAGAGAGCACACAACTGCTGCTCCATCTCAGAGAGCACACAACCACTGCTCCATCTCAGAGAGCACACAACCACTGCTCCATCTCAGAGAGCACACAACCGCTGGTCCATCTCAGAGAGCACACAACCGCTGCTCCATCTCAGAGAGCACACAACCGCTGGTCCATCTCCGAGAGCACACAACCGCTGCTCCATCTCAGAGAGCACACAACCGCTGCTCCATCTCAGAGAGCACACAACCACTGCTCCATCTCAGAGAGCACACAACCGCTGGTCCATCTCAGAGAGCACACAACCGCTGCTCCATCTCAGAGAGCACACAACCACTGCTCCATCTCAGAGAGCACACAACCACTGCTCCATCTCAGAGAGCACACAACCGCTGCTCCATCTCAGAGAGCACACAACCGCTGCTCCATCTCAGAGAGCACACAACCACTGCTCCATCTCAGAGAGCACACAACCGCTGGTCCATCTCAGAGAGCACACAACCGCTGCTCCATCTCAGAGAGCACACAACCGCTGCTCCATCTCAGAGAGCACACAACCACTGCTCCATCTCAGGGGACAGCAGTCAGTCCGACGCAGAGCCTGGTCGAAATGCAGGGTGAGACTGACGTCTCTTTTAGCAGTGAGGTATTTAAAATTCATAATATTAATGATTTTACTAAATTGGATATTACAAAATGTCCCTGGCTATTATGCCTGTATGAATATTTCCACAAAGAAATGTAATGAAGCAGTTATACTTAAAAAAAAAAGTTGAATAAACAAATTGCAGTGTTTTAGCATATTTTGTTTGCGATAGATACATATATTTGATTTTTTTTTCCTGAGGTCAGATTTTTATCCCCGAACACACAGACAAAGATACACCCTCATATGGCCACTGCTCAAGCGTTTTCATTGGTCCATCCGCCATGGAGCGTTGTGACCAAGGACACAACTGAGCATGAGCAGATGGGCAGACGTGTACACCATACAGTCATTTGCTTATGCAAATATTTAATCAGCCAAATCATGTGGCAGCAACTAAATGCATAAAAGCACGCAGACGTGGTCAAGAGGTTCAGCTGTAGTTCAAACCAAATGTCAGAATGGGGAAGAAATGTGACTTCGACTTTGGAATGATTGTTAGTGCAAGACAGGGTGGTTTGAATATCTTAGAAACTGCTCATCTCTAAGGTGTTCACAGAGTGTATGATATAGATATGAGATTGTATGATATAGATATGAGTGTATGATATAGATATGAGAGTGTATGATGTAGATATGAGAGTGAATGATGCAGATATGAGGGTGTATGATGTAGATATGAGAGTGTATGATATAGAGTGTATGATGTAAATATGAGGGTGTATGATATATATGAGAGTGTATGATGTAGATATGAGAGTATGATGCAGATATGAGAGTCTATGATGTAGATATGAGGGTGTATGATAGATATGAGAGTGTATGATGTAGATATGAGAGTGTATGATGTAGATATGAGGGTGTATGATATAGGTATGACTGTGTATGATGTAGACATGAGAGTGTATGATGTAGATATGAGAGTGTATGATGTAGATATGGGAGTGTATGATATAGATATGAGGGTGTATGACGTAGGTATGACAGTGTATGATGTAGATATGAGAGTGTATGATATAGGTATGACAGTGTATGATATAGGTATGACAGTGTATGATGTAGATATGAGAGTGTATGATGTAGATATGAGAGTGTATGATATAGGTATGACAGTGTATGATATAGGTATGACAGTGTATGATGTAGGTATGACAGTGTATGATGTAGATATGAGAGTGTATGATGTAGATATGAGAGTGTATGATATAGGTATGACAGTGTATGATATAGGTATGACAGTGTATGATATAGAGTGTATGATGTAGATATGAGGGTGTATGATATATATGCGAGTGTATGATATAGGTATGACAGTGTATGATGTAGATATGAGAGTGTATGAGATAGGTATGACAGTGTATGATGTAGATATGAGGGTGTATGAGGTGCTGACTCAGCTGTTTCTCCACAGGTCCACCAGTCATAGTGTGGATGAGCATCAACATCGCCAGCATCGACTCCATCTCTGAAGTCAACATGGTGAGTTTTTCAACTCCTTTAACTGTAAAATGTTATTATAACTACAAAGCTCCACTGATGTTTGACAGCTCTTCCAAAGAGACCAACCAAAACAGCTGATGTTTGGTTGCAGCAATGCATTGTTCCAGCTTTTAAAAGCATATAAACAGTAGTGTAAAACAAAATAACTGTTCAACACAGGCCATGGATATGTGTAGATATCTAAAAAAAACACATTGCATTCATTTTTAATTTATTTTTCACTTATGTCATAATTAAAACATCTTTTTCTCATAAATAATTACAAGACAAATACGAGAAGAAGATGTTGTCATTATGACATAGCAAGCAAAAAATAATAATATGCAATGCACTTCCGTTGATGTCAACCCTGGACTATTGGATATGAGAACTGACTGAGGTTGTGAACTACATTCCTGTTTGACTATGCCATTAAAAATATCCAATAATATATGATCTCAAAGTTTTAAATCCGATTACATATTCCATCACCATGGAGTAGAAGGTTTTTTTTTTTTTTTTTACAGAACTGTCTGAGTGATTAATTCTCCTTCCCTGACCGTAAGATTCACGAGCTCACAATCTGGACGACTCATCACAGAACGGTGCTGTTATAGCAAACTGTAATCCATCAATACCCATCCCGCTGACCACGCGCACGGGCGCGGTTACCCAATGCGGTCAGAACACGGTCTAAACATCATCTGCACAGGGCGTGCAGGGCCTGTAGGCTGGGCTCAGGGTGTCCGATCAGAGCTTCTCAGACAATGTGGCATTGTGCCTTCACCCATTTCATTGCACAGTCAGGGCTTTTTTGAGAAATGGGATGCTCTAGGGCCGTCGGACATGACTGAATCCCCACACTCTGGGCCATCGGACATGACTGAATCCCCACACTCTGGGCCGTCAGACATGCCTGAATCCCCACACTCTGGGCTGTCAGACATGACTGAATCCCCACACTCTGGGGCTGTTGGACATGACTGAATCCCCACACTCTGGGCCGTCGGACATGCCTGAATCCCCACACTCTGGGCCATCAGACATGCCTGAATCCCCACACTCTGGGCTGTCAGACATGACTGAATCCCCACACTCTGGGGTCGTCAGACATGACTGAATCCCCACACTCTGGGGCTGTCAGACATGCCTGAATCCCCACACTCTGGGGCTGTTGGACATGCCTGAATCCCCACACTCTGGGGCTGTTGGACATGCCTGAATCCCCACACTCTGGGCCGTCAGACATGACTGAATCCCCACACTCTGGGGCCGTCAGACATGACTGAATCCCCACACTCTGGGGGCAGCCTGTAGTATAGCGGTTAACGTGCAGGACCAGGACCTGGAAGGCTGGTGGTTGAAGCCGCAGTGAAACCACAATACAATCAGTGCAGCTGTGCGGGGGGGATTGTCCCCTGCTTAGTCTAATCAACCGTAAGTCGCCTTGTTATAAAAGCGTCTGCTAAATATCATGTCATGTACTGTAACACCTCTATGGGTTCCCCCCCCCCCCCCCCTTGAATCTTCAGGTAAGATCATTACATTAATGGCATTTGGCAGACACTCTTATGAGTGACGTACAACAAAGTGCAAAGTGCAAAGTGCAAAGTGCAAAGTGCATGCCCATAACCAGGGATAAGTGCACTGAATGACCCTAGAGGGAAGTACAATTTCAACTGCTACCCGTACAACAAAGATAAGGACCAGGGCCTACTTTGTTTTTTTATCGTAATACTGCAACATGCAAATGTATGAAGATCATCAGTAAGAATCCTGGCCCACTTCCGGTTTCAGCCTTTGCTGTCATTTCCTGTTTCAGTAGTTGCCATCACAAAAGGGGTTTTCGGTGAAACAGCAGGCCCGCGTGGCTGCTCCATAATGGCCGTGTTTCAGAGAAAGCCACTATTTCACACACACACACGCTTATGTGACTAATCTGTGGGAGAGACAATCGGACTACCCCAGATTTCTGCTGTGAAGCAGGCAGGCCAACCCTCTTATTGTTTTGTATTCATTCAGGATCCATTCAATCAAACCACACCGCAAACGCACGCACCACACTGGGATATTTTTGCCCATGATTGGCATCAGAAGAAGTCAGTATTGTTCTTGCATTTCTTGAAGAAACTTTCCAAGCCTTCAGTACATCATTTTGAATATGTCACTCTGGCAGGTTTTGACATTTCTTCCTGAGCCGAAGGAGGCTGTTGTTCTGCGTGTTTCCGTGTGAAGGTGGGGGTGTACGTGCGTGACGTGTTCCCAGTTGCATAACAGAAGGGCTCAGAGGTGTAGTATGTGGCAAACTCCTTTCTGACGAAGCTGCGACTTTCACTAATCCATGTGATCACTCCAGGACTGGGAACTGCACTTTCCTCTAGGATCTCCATAGCACTTGTCCCTGGTTCTGATTTGCACTTCATTGTATGATGCTCTGGATGAGCGTGTGCTAAATGACTGAATGTAACGTAATATAATACGGCCTATTTTGCTTTAAAACATTATCTGAGATGATGCAAGACTATGTAAATGTAAATGCAGTATGCAGAATATGTCTTCACATGATTTATTATAAAATGTCCAGTTTACAGTATATATTAATCTGCTGAAAACCGGCTCTGTGATCCTCCCTTATTCAGCCGGGACAGATAAGAATGTTCATCACAGGATCATCTGCTCTTCTTTAGGAGGAAATATGAAATATACATCATGCCCCATGCAGATTTTATGGAGCGTAAATTGGCCACTTCTTGCGTGATTTATTTATTTTTTACTTATTTTTTGCAAGCAGTACGGTTCATTTATTTATTTATTTATTATGATGTTATTGCAAAATATCCTTTGTATCCTCTGGTCTTTTTGAAGACGCAGCAAGTTCTGCAAGATATTTTAAAAATGGCAACGCATCGTACCACTACAATGTTAGCGAGAGTTTCGCTGAACAAACACAGGCATTTAAACCAGAACAGAGCCTCAGTAAGTGACCTGCAGGAAACAACACATAAATAAAAGGTATATAAAAGGTATATATCTGATTCTGAGTCATTTCATATAGGTATAACTCCCAACCAGACTACTTTCATATATGTATAACTCTAAACTGGATTCATTTCATACAGATATATATCAACCAGACTATTTTCATATAGGAATAAGTCTCAACCAGACTACATTCCTATAGGTATAATTCAACTAGACTAAATGCATATGGGTTTAACGCTCAACCAGACTAATTTCACAAACAGTAGGTTTAACTCTGAATTGCACTAATTTAATATTGGTATAAATCAATTGGACTAATTTCATATTGTTATACTGCAACTCTCAACTGTACTAATCTCATATGCGTAGGTATCCCTGATGTCATGAGACACAGGTACACTCTGCACATCCCATGGTAAAAAGTAGTGTATGCTCAGGGGATTCCTTGCCATAGGTTCCTTTAAAGATCACCATTAATGTTTTCAAAAACACATTAGCACTATCCTAAAGAAGAGGTATATAAGACAAAGCTACTTCTTGGTTTAAATATTTAATTCTATTCTATTTTTTATGATGCCATGAATAGAAGTTTTAATGGAAAATGTGGGATTTCTGTTCCACGGAATGACAGTCTGGGAATGTAGGTCACTTTATCTGAGCCTGAATGACCACTGATTCTTTTCTGTTCCAGTTCCATGATAAAAGGCCATATAAATTATGGTTCACTCGTACTTCAAGATGATTAAAAGTTAAAACACCAAGATACCTTGGAATATTTTCTAACATTTGATGTAATCAGACTGTCTATTCCCTGATTTTACATTTCAGATTCATCCATCAGGAGAGAACAAAAATATTTATTTAAAAAACTTTCATGTCAATAACTACAGACCTTGTACACACTTGTTTAGACTTTACTGAGCTTGTCTGGTGCATTGGAACCTATGAAACATGTGCTCTCTAAAAGTGCAAACCCCACCTTCAGGGTGGCTCAATTGCACAATGGAGAGAGAGTAGACAACAGTCAGTCAGTAGAAAGGAGAAAACAGACAGTCAGTCAGTAGAGGGATATCAACAGTCAGTCATTGAAGAGGAGAAAACAGGCATTCAGAAAAGAGGAAACAATAGTCAGTCAGTCAGTCAGTTAGTAAAGGGATATCAACAGTCAGTCAGTCAGTAAAGAGGAGAAAACAGGCAGTCAGAAAAGAGGTGAAAACAGGCAGTCAGTAAAGAGGAGAAAACAAGCAGTCAGTAAAGAGGAGAAAACAGGCAGTCAGTAAAGAGGTGAAAACAGGCAGTCAGTAAAGAGGAGAAAACAGTCAGTCAGTCAGTAAAGAGGTGAAAACAGGCAGTCAGTAAAGAGGTGAAAACAGGCAGTCAGTAAAGAGGTGAAAACAGGCAGTCAGAAAAGAGGTGAAAACAGGCAGTCAGTAAAGAGGTGAAAACAGGCAGTCAGTAAAGAGGTGAAAACAGGCAGTCAGTAAAGAGGTGAAAACAGGCAGTCAGAAAAGAGATGAAAACAGACAGTCAGTAAAGAGGAGAAACAGACAGTCAGTAAAGAGGAGAAACAGACAGTCAGCCCAGCAGTGCCCGCCCTGTGGAGAGGAAGGGAAGCCCATGTGTGGGCACTCTGCATGAATCTCATGATGGAGAGGTTCCAGAGGCCTGAGAACAGCCAAGACGTCCCGGTAGAGTGCGAGGGGGTTTGGGGTGGGGGGGGGGGGGGGCATGCTGTGAGTGGGCCGTATGTAACGGGGCGGTGGAGTGCACTGTGCATCATTAATGTTCGCACAGACAGCCTGTAGTGTGATGAGTGCGTGCATGCCCCCTCCCTCCCCCCGCCCCCCCGCCCCGTGTGTTCTCTCAGGAGCTGGAAAGGCCACAAATCGCAGTGCTGTTCAGCTGCGTATCTGACAGGCTGGAGAAAACACAGAGCTTATCACCAATTTAATTACAGCTGCCTTTATATCCATGTTCTTCTCAGAAAAAAAAGAAAAAACATGTTTCTGATCTTCCTGATCCTGTCTGGAGATAGCTCACATGATTCATTTATATCATTACTTCATACTACTATGGTTCATAATGTGCTTACGTAGCTGTCTTACTGACGATATTATTGCATAATTTGAAATTGTGAGTACTGTTATGTCCATATTTGTGAAATGTTTTCGTTGCAACTTTTCTACATAAAACAAGACCATTCCTTTTTGTCCAAGAACCCAAACCTAATCACTTATAGCCTGTCACACCCCTGGGTCAAATACATAATTGTTTTAGACACAAATACGTATCTGTGCTCAATTGATCTTGCCTGGCGCAATTGCACCAACCAAGAGGAGGAGAATGTGGGCTTAGTAGCTTTTCAGAACATCTTATAGGTTCCAGTACATAATACAAGCTCAGTAAAGCATAGATACGTTTTTGAATCCAAAACAATGACGTATTTGACCCCGGTCTGATCTGTGGTTATTGATATTACAGCCATTTAATCAAAATGTTATTTTACTCCTGATGGATGAGCCTGTATTTTAGATTGAAAACGCTGACGTACTTGGCCGAGGTGTGAACTGTGATTACAGCGCTTCCTGGTAAAGTGCCGGATGTTGTTGTTTTCTCCAGGACTACACCATCACCATGTACTTTCAACAAAGCTGGAGGGACAAGCGTCTGGCCTACGCTGAGCTGCCCCTCAACCTGACGCTGGACAACCGCGTGGCCGACCAGCTCTGGCTCCCCGACACCTACTTCCTCAACGACAAGAAGTCCTTCCTGCACGGAGTGACCGTGAAGAACCGCATGATCCGGCTACATCCGGACGGCACGGTCCTGTACGGGCTGAGGTCTGTCACGTTTACCCTGTTCCCTGTTTCCTGCAGTACGGTTCTGTACAGACTGAGGTCTGTCACGTTTACCCTGTCTCCTGTTTCCTGCAGTACGGTTCTGTACAGACTGAGGTCTGTCACGTTTACCCTGTCTCCTGTTTCCTGCAGTACGGTTCTGTACAGACTGAGGTCTGTCACGTTTACCATGTTCCCTGTTTCCTGCAGTACGGTTCTGTACAGACTGAGGTCTGTCACGTTTACCCTGTCTCCTGTTTCCTGCAGTACGGTTCTGTACAGACTGAGGTCTGTCACGTTTACCCTGTCTCCTGTTTCCTGCAGTACGGTTCTGTACGGACTGAGGTCTGTCACGTTCCCCCGTTTCTTGCTACCATTTTAAAATATGCTAATTGGGAAGAGATTCAGAGTGTTGTTTTTGTTTTTTTGTAGTTCTTTTGGCTATTAAGTAGGTATTTTGGAACGTTCTTTCAAAATTCTTAGACTGTGTTCTAGAACTCCGTTGCTTTTAGAATTAGAATGTTAAGTTAAGAACATTCTAATCACATCCAGTGGGCTCCAGAATTGTTGGCACCCTTGACCAGCCACCAGCTCAGACAAGCTACCAGCACTAGCTGGTTGATCAGCTCATACCCAGCTAGACCTACTTATGACCAGTTAACCAGCTCAATTCTCAAGCTGGTCATAGTTGACTTTTACAGCAGGGATGGCCTCCACAATCAACTGGATACGGACAAATAAACCCTTTTCACTTCACTGGATGGCTATGAGATAGGTGCTGATAGTGTTTGTTTGTTTGTTTGGTTCCCTTGATTTAGATTGGCTTTCTGCTTTGTGCGGCAGCGTTTTTCAGAGATCACAGCTGGAATATCTCGCTGCCATTTCGCAGAAACTGCAGAAGAACAAGGGGCACAAAGGTTTTGCAAAACCAATTACTGAATTAATTCATGTGCATCCCCCCAAAACGGCGGAGTTTCTCCGTCCCGATTCCGGCTCGCCAGCCACAGCCGCTGACGGATGTGTCGATGCCGTTCTCACACAGCCAGAGCCCAGATTGATCTCAGCGTTTGACAACAGAAGTTTCCACCGTAAGGTTTCACACAATGTTCTCATTTTACAGCTAATAAATTTGCCAGTAGGGCTTCCCGCCACTTTATTAATTCTAAAAACTCAGATTTTTATTTATTTATAATTTCACACCAGAGTCATGTTTGTCACACTACCAAGCTCCAGCTGATCTCAATAGCCTGTCTCGAGTTCTGGAAGAATTCCTTTATTTGTGAGCGCATGAGACACAACTGTTAATGATGACTACACCACACATTGATGAAAAATGTTAGAGGGTGTTAATCATTTGGATGTGATGAGCTGTGGTTTATTTGAGTATTGAATAATTACCCCTGAATATTTTTTGTGATATTTGCTTGGACTGTCAGACTCACTAATTTGTTATTTATCCAAAGAAACTTACAGTTGATTAGAATAGGCAGGGGACAATTCCCCCTGGGTTAGAGCCTTGCCCAAGGGTCATACCGCCGTGAGGATCTCATCATGGCTACACCAAGGCTTGAACCACTAACGTTCTGGGTCCCAGTCCTGCACCTTAGCCATGAGAGCGACCAAAGGAAGATACAATATGGTGACTAAAAAGAGTAGCTATGAGCAGCAGCAGTTGCACTAAGGTCCAGTGTGGACAACGTGAAGTTCTTAGTTGACATGAAGTCAGTGTGATGACCCAATGGAATCTGGCTCATCCAGGCCATCATCCAATAATATGTTGGGGTTTCCAAGATCATGATACGTTTATGGTTATTTTTACATTACATTACATTACATTATTGGCATTTGGCAGACGCTCTTATCCAGAGCGACGTACAACAAAGTGCATACCCATAACCAGGGATAAGTTCGCTGAAAGACCCTAGAGGTAAGTACAATTTCAACTGCTACCTGTACAACAAAGATAAGGACAAGGGCCATTTTTTTTTTTTTTTTTTTTTTTTTTTTAAACAAACAAACAGAGCAAAAGTCACCAAAGTTAACTATCCAAACACTGCTTACCTAGCCAACTAAAATACTGATACACAAGTCACAGAGACAACAATTAAGGTTCACAGGGAGGTAGGGAGGGATGGGGAGAGGTGCTGTTTGAAGAGGTGTGTCTTCAGCTTGCGCTTGAAGGTGGGGAGGGATTCTATAGTTCTGACCTCAACGGGGAGTTCGTTCCACCACCGTGGAGCCAGAACAGACAGTAGTCGTGAGCGTGAGGTGGAGGTTCTGAGAGGGGGAGGTGCCAAGCGGCCTGTGGAGGCTGAACGAAGAGGTCTGGCAGGGGTGTAGGGTCTGATGATTTTTTGCAGATAAGCTGGGGAAGACCCTTTAACTGCTTGGAAGGCTAGCACCAATGTTTTGAATTTGATGCGAGCCATGACAGGCAGCCAGTGGAGGGAAGTAAGCAGGGGGGTGACGTGTGAGTATTTGGGAAGGTTGAAGACCAGACGAGCTGCTGCATTCTGGATGAGTTGGAGGGGTCTGATGGCAGACGCTGGGAGGCCAGCCAAGAGGGAATTGCAGTAGTCCAGGCGGGACAGAACCATCGCTTGGACCAGGAGCTGGGTCGAGTAGGGGGTGAGAAAGGGGCGGATTCTCCGTATATTGTATAGGAAGAACCTGCAAGACCGGGTCACCGCCGCAATGTTCTCGGAAAGGGACAGTCTGCTGTCCATTACCACGCCGAGGTTCCTTGCACTGGGTGACGGCGTGAGTGTGGTATCCCCGAGGGAAATGGAGAGATCCAGATGGGGAGAGGTATTAGCAGGGATGAATATCATTTCAGTTTTACCTGGGTTGAGCTTTAGATGGTGGTTGTCCATCCAGCTCTGGATGTCCCTCAGGCAAGCAGAGATACGGGCTGAAACCTGCGTATCAGACGGCGGGAACGAGACGAAGAGTTGGGTATCGTCCGCATAGCAGTGGTAGGATAGCCCATGTGCAGTGATCACAGGGCCAAGGGAGCGAGTGTAGAGAGAAAAAAGAAGCGGGCCAAGGACTGAGCCCTGGGGAACTCCTGTGGCGAGGGGCCGAGGTGTCGATACCGAACCAGCCCAGGCAACCTGGAAGGAGCGACCAGAGAGGTAGGACTCAATCCAGTCCAGGGCTGTGCCACAGATGCCCGTTGCTGACAGGGCAGACAGGAGGATGGAGTGATCCACAGTGTCGAAGGCAGCAGAGAGATCTAGAAGAATGAGGACAGAGGAGAGGGAGGCTGCTCGTGCGGCATGAAGTGACTCACTGACGGAGAGGAGCGCAGTCTCTGTCGAGTGGCCCGATCTGAAGCCAGACTGATGGGGGTCTAGCAGGTTGTTGTTATTTCATGTTTCATATTTCATGATCATAACATGAAAAAGTCACATGATTTGGACATAATCAAATGACAATCATGAGAGAATATTCACAGGCTATCAACATTACTAAAATGGGTCTCTCGACATGAGGTTAAAATGAGAACTCTTTGAGGTATAAATAATGTATGCACCCCTAACAGAAAATCAATAGTAACTTAGGCTAATATCACATAAGCCAATAATTATTCAGCTGAACACATGATGAAACTCTGCTGTTAAAACGCTGTCACCATGGTAAATGTCCCTGCAAATAGAGGAAGTTGCGCGTGTCTCCTCCTTATTGAACAGCCTCATGGGAACTCTGTCTGCATGATCTGGACCAAGCAGCCAAAGCCTGAGCATCATTCCCTGGTGGTGCTGAGAGACGGTGCTCACTAGCGCCCCTGTGGTTGGTTCTGGTATTGGTCACTCAGACCCCATCTCAACATAAAGTCAATGTTACAGTTGTGGTCAAAATACAAAGTCAATCATTTTTTTTCCCCACAAGAAAAAAATGTGTTCGTCTAATGCCTCCCCATGTGTCGATTTTCTTTCTGAAGTTATCGTGTTAATACAGCA
>NC_083766.1:1616877-1669377 GCF_963514075.1 Conger conger | reverse complement strand
CTCCACAGACAGACAGTCCTCCTCACTGACTCCCCTCTGACTCTACTCTGACTCCCCATCTCCACAGTCTCTGTCCCAGGATTTCTGCTCCTTATAGATCTGCCTTTCCCAGTCACATTTTTCTTACTGCCTTTCCGCTTTAAAAGGCAGCTCAGATAGTCCAAGCGTCATCAGATCATCCTTTCCAGGCTGTGTGTGTGTGCGGGGTGCGTGTGTGTGTGTGCAGCGTGTGTTTGTGTGTGTGTGTGTGTGTGTGCGTGCGGGGCGTGTGTGTGTGCGTGTGTGTGTGTGTGTGTGTGTGGCGCGTGTGTGTGTGCGGGGTGTGTGTGTTTGTGTGTGTGTGTGTGGGGGAGAATTTCATTTTCAACCGGTCAATATCGCAGATAAAGATCCAGTCGTAGACTTTCAACCCCTTAATTCTGAAAATGATTAAAAACTGATGAATTCTGACCCTGCCTGTGAAATATATGACCAGAGAGGTATCAGAAGTGGGGCGTGAGGAGGGGGGGTGAGGAGTGGGTGAGGAGGGGGCGTGAGGCGTGAGGGGGTGAGGAGGGGGCGTGAGGAGGGGGGCGTGAGGAGGGGGGGGTGAGGAGGGGGGGGTGAGGAGGGGGGCCTGAGGAGGGGGGGTGAGGAGTGGGTGAGGAGGGGGTGTGAGGCGTGAGGGGGTGAGGAGGGGGGGTGAGGAGGGGGCGTGAGGCGTGAGGAGGGGGGGGTGAGGAGGGGGGCCTGAGGAGGGGGGGTGAGGAGGGGGCGTGAGGCGTGAGGGGGTGAGGAGGGGGCGTGAGGAGGAGGGGGTGAGGAGGGGGGGGTGAGGAGGGGGTGAGGAGGGGGGGTGAGGAGGAGGGCCTGAGGAGGAGGGCGTGAGGAGGAGGCCGTGAGGAGCAGTTAGTAAACACAGACAGGGGAAGCGTTGGGCAGATTGGCACAGGGAGAGGCGTGGTCAGTAGTCTCTCCTCACCCGTCCTGTCCCTCCCACAGATGGATACACGACGGACGACATCATCTTCTTCTGGCAGGGGGGTGACAAGGCTGTGACGGGCGTGGACAAACTGGAGCTGCCCCAGTTCTCCATCGTGGAGCTGCGCCTGGTCTCCCGTGAGGTCCAGTTCACCACAGGTACGGGAGGGGCACAGGTACGGGAGGGGCACAGGTACGGGAGGGGCACAGGTACGGGAGGGGCACAGGTACGGGCGGGGCACAGGTACGGGCGGGGCACAGGTACGGGAGGGGCACAGGTACGGGAGGGGCGCAGGTACGGGAGGGGCACAGGTACGGGAGGGGCGCAGGTACGGGAGGGGCACAGGTACGGGCGGGGTCCGCGGGGGCTTTAACGGCAGTCTGTAGTCCAGTGACAGAGTGATGCTCGATTCAAATCACAGGACGTCCGCAAGCCTTCTATTGTCTCCCAACTGTGTTCGTTGCCTGTTGGAGACTCCAGTCTCCCAGAGTATAAACACACCCCAGTGTCCCAGAGTCTAACCACACTCCAGTCTCCCAGAGTATAAACACACTCCAGTCTCTCAGAGTCTAAACACACTCCAGTCTCCCAGAGTATAAACACACTCCAGTCTCTCAGAGTCTAAACACACCCCAGTCTCCCAGAGTATAAACACACCCCAGTCTGCCAGAGTCTAAACACACTCCAGTCTCTCAGAGTCTAAACACACTCCAGTCTCTCAGAGTCTAAACACACTCCAGTCTCCCAGAGTATAAACACACTCCAGTCTCCCAGAGTATAAACACACTCCAGTCTCCCAGAGTATAAACACACTCCAGTCTCCCAGAGTATAAACACACCCCAGTCTGCCAGAGTCTAAACACACTCCAGTCTCCCAGAGTATAAACACACTCCAGTCTCCCAGAGTATAACCACACTCCAGTCTCCCAGAGTCTAAACACACTCCAGTCTCCCAGAGTATAAACACACTCCAGTCTCCCAGAGTATAAACACACTCCAGTCTCCCCGATGCACGCATGTCCAGGGCCTGGCTCTATATCACAGCTGAACTGACCAGAAGGGTGAAATCAAAGGCCACGGAGAAAGCAATAAAGAGCCGGGTCACCTGTGCTGCAGTTGTGGGCGGGAGACGGCCAGTGTAGCCGCTCTCTCGATCTCGGAGGCTCTGGCTGCTCACCGAGAGCCAGTATCACACATTTTTGGACAAAATGGCCCCTGCCTCAAATGACCATTCCAATGAAAGCCCGGTGATTGGATGCGCAGTGCATCCTGGGAGGAGAGAGGTGAGGGGGGGGGGGAACAGGAAGAGGACCGTCCGGCAGCCATTTTAAGTGACGGCTGTTATTTCTGGTCAGGAAATGAGATTGGCTGTTTGAGTGTTAAATAAGGGTACCGAACCATCGCCGTTAAACTCCTGCGACCGGCAGAGAAAGGGCCCCAGCGAAGATTTAATGTTATTCCTGCGTGATGTTCGGCTGGAATTAATTTGGAAAATGTTGCCATCATTTAAAGTGCTCTCGCACTCTCACGAGGCGGTTTTTTATTTATTTATTCCGGAGAGCAGGTTGAGCGGTGTCGGGTGAAATATGCGCTGGGTTATGGATCCATCCGCGGGGTGGAGGACTTTTATGTCCC
This sequence comes from Conger conger, assembly GCF_963514075.1. Classification (NCBI taxonomy): domain Eukaryota; kingdom Metazoa; phylum Chordata; class Actinopteri; order Anguilliformes; family Congridae; genus Conger; species Conger conger. The sequence goes on along the minus strand of NC_083766.1, from coordinate 1,666,781 downwards.
ATTATACACGTCTCTCTACTTTTACTGGGGTTCATATCGACATGGAGTCGGACAAAATGGCAACATAAAGGAGATGCTGTTGTTTGTTAGCTTCATTTTTATTTTATTTGAAGACAAAAATGTGAATTTAAAACTTCACTTGACTGGTGAAGTGGTAAAATAAAGTGTTCAATTGTGTTTCGTTTCATTTGCCTTAAAACTGCGCTTACCAATCGTTCCAAAAAAACCCCAAAAAAACAGGCCTTATTTTGACTTTAAATGCAATTTTAAAAAATCACTTTGAGTCACATGATAGAATAATCTTCTGACTGTATAAATGACAATATACCGTTCGTATATCAAAGGTATTATATGGTCAGATTATTGAAGTGTGACTCAACATTAGTACCTGACGGTATTATTTCAGCATTCAATTTCTGACCTATCACAGAGAACTATTGTCCTGAAGGCCATTGTTTGCCATTTTAACTGTAGGGACCGTGTAGGGACTGCGTGGGGGGGGGGGGGGTTAATGTGGACCACAGCCACCTAAAAACAGTATCCTGCCCCACCCGTCTATGAGGGCTGAACAACCACACCCGCTTGTGAAGGTCCGTGTAGATAGTCCTGGCGTACCCCACTCCACACGGGCCCAGAGAGAGTGTTTCAGCTACGGCCCTCCAGGGGGAAAGGAAAGCTGGTGAGCGAAAAAGCAGCTCAGCTTTGAGAGACAGATCTCGTCAGGACTTTGCTGCTGATTGCAGTAGCTGTGTGTGTGTGTGTGTGTGTGTGAGTCTGTGTGCGTGTGTGTGTGTAGCCGGGGAGACAATCTGCTGGGTGTGCAACTTTCTGCCATGTTTAATTGGAATGGAAACCATCCCTGGAGGAGTCCGTTGCTTTGGGGAAATTAAGCACTCCATCTGAGCAAACAGAGAAATGACTACCCCGTACGTCTGACAACGTGCAGAATTCAGAAAGAACGCTCACTTAATAAATGTGTGGTGTGAGGCGCCCCGGTTTTGCGCCCCGGTTTTTAACCCCATTTCTCCTCCTCCCGTTTCTCCTCCTCCCTCCTCCTCCTGCTCTGGAAGGTGCCTATCCCAGGCTCTCGCTGAGTTTCCGGATCAAGAGGAACATCGGATACTTCATCCTGCAGACATACATGCCCTCCATCCTGATCACCATCCTCTCCTGGGTCTCCTTCTGGATCAACTACGATGCGTCCGCTGCTCGAGTGGCTCTGGGTGAGTGGGGTTCTGGCCCTGGGTGAGCAGGTGTTCTGGCCCTGGGTGAGTGGGGTTCTGGCCCTGGGTGAGTGGGGTTCTGGCCCTGGGTGAGCAGGTGTTCTGGCCCTGGGTGAGTGGGGTTCTGGCCCTGGGTGAGTGGGTGTTCTGGCCCTGGGTGAGCGGTGTTCTGGCCCTGGGTGAGTGGGGTTCTGGCCCTGGGTGAGCGGTGTTCTGGCCCTGGGTGAGCAGGTGTTCTGGCCCTGGGTGAGTGGGTGTTCTGGCCCTGGGTGAGCGGTGTTCTGGCCCTGGGTGAGCAGTGTTTTGGCCCTGGGTGAGCGGTGTTCTGGCCCTGGGTGAGCGGTGTTTGTTTTGGCCCTGGGTGAGCAGGTGTTCTGGCCCTGGGTGAGCAGGTGTTCTGGCCCTGGGTGAGTGGGGTTCTGGCCCTGGGTGAGTGGGTGTTCTGGCCCTGGGTGAGTGGGTGTTCTGGCCCTGGGTGAGCGGTGTTCTGGCCCTGGGTGAGTGGGTGTTCTGGCCCTGGGTGAGTGGGTGTTCTGGCCCTGGGTGAGCGGTGTTCTGGCCCTGGGTGAGCAGGTGTTCTGGCCCTGGGTGAGCAGGTGTTCTGGCCCTGGGTGAGCGGTGTTCTGGCCCTGGGTGAGTGGGTGTTCTGGCCCTGGGTGAGTGGGTGTTCTGGCCCTGGGTGAGCGGGTGTTCTGGCTCTGGGTGAGCAGGTGTTCTGGCCCTGGGTGAGCGGGTGTTCTGGCCCTGGGTGAGCAGGTGTTCTGGCCCTGGGTGAGCAGGTGTTCTGGCCCTGGGTGAGTGGGGTTCTGGCCCTGGGTGAGTGGGTGTTCTGGCCCTGGGTGAGTGGGTGTTCTGGCCCTGGGTGAGTGGGTGTTCTGGCCCTGGGTGAGTGGGTGTTCTGGCCCTGGGTGAGTGGGTGTTTTGGCCCTGGGTGAGCAGGTGTTCTGGCCCTGGGTGAGCAGGTGTTCTGGCCCTGGGTGAGTGGGGTTCTGGCCCTGGGTGAGCAGGTGTTCTGGCCCTGGGTGAGCGGTGTTTGTTTTGGCCCTGGGTGAGTGGGTGTTCTGGCCCTGGGTGAGTGGGGTTCTGGCCCTGGGTGAGTGGGTGTTCTGGCCCTGGGTGAGTGGGTGTTCTGGCCCTGGGTGAGCAGGTGTTCTGGCCCTGGGTGAGTGGGGTTCTGGCCCTGGGTGAGCAGGTGTTCTGGCCCTGGGTGAGCGGTGTTTGTTTTGGCCCTGGGTGAGCGGGTGTTCTGGCCCTGGGTGAGCGGTGTTCTGGCCCTGGGTGAGTGGGTGTTCTGGCCCTGGGTGAGCGGGTGTTCTGGCCCTGGGTGAGCAGGTGTTCTGGCCCTGGGTGAGCGGTGTTCTGGCCCTGGGTGAGTGGGTGTTCTGGCCCTGGGTGAGCAGGTGTTCTGGCTCTGGGTGAGCAGGTGTTTTGGCCCTGGGTGAGCAGGTGTTCTGGCCCTGGGTGAGCGGGTGTTCTGGCCCTGGGTGAGTGGGGTTCTGGCCCTGGGTGAGCAGGTGTTCTGGCCCTGGGTGAGTGGGTGTTCTGGCCCTGGGTGAGCAGGTGTTCTGGCCCTGGGTGAGTGGGTGTTCTGGCCCTGGGTGAGTGGGTGTTCTGGCACTGGGTGAGTGGGGTTCTGGCCCTGGGTGAGTGGGTGTTCTGGCCCTGGGTGAGCAGGTGTTCTGGCCCTGGGTGAGTGGGTGTTCTGGCCCTGGGTGAGTGGGGTTCTGGCCCTGGGTGAGCGGGTGTTCTGGCCCTGGGTGAGTGGGTGTTCTGGCACTGGGTGAGCAGGTGTTCTGGCCCTGGGTGAGCGGGTGTTTTGGCCCTGGGTGAGTGGGTGTTTTGGCTCTGGGTGAGCAGGTGTTTTGGCCCTGGGTGAGTGGGTGTTCTGGCCCTGGGTGAGTGGGTGTTCTGGCCCTGGGTGAGTGGGTGTTTTGGCCCTGGGTGAGCGGGTGTTCTGGCCCTGGGTGAGTGGGTGTTCTGGTCCTGGGTGAGTGGGTGTTTTGGCCCGGGGTAATGGATGTTTTGATGTTGGGTTCAGGGTTAGGGTGCAGTAATTTTGGCCCTCGGTTAGATTTGGGTTAGGGTTAGGATTATGGTTGGGGTTGGGGTTGGATTTAGGGTTACGGTAAGAGTTGGGGTTACAATTAGGGTTTGGGTTGGATTTAGGGTTAGCGTAAATGTTGGGTTTAGAAGGATTATTGCTGGTATTAGGGTTAGGGAAAGTGTTGGGTTTAGGAGGATTGGAGTTGGATTTAGGGTTAGGATAAGTGTTGGAGTTAGTGTGCTGTAGTCTTGGGCCTGGGCTACACTAGAGCCAGTTGTATGCACACAGCTGTGGCTGGCACTGGATCCGTTTGGTTCAGTACCAGATGGAGGCCCATCCAGGTGCCTGCATCAGAGCCATCAGCCGCCCCAAGCATATGCCTTTATAGAATTAGAGAATGAGCGTGAGCTGAAAGCTACTGACATTTTGCACTATAATGCTTCATAATGTTATTAAAGGGAATTCCCACGACGGCATTTATAAGTTGTCAGATCTTCGGAAGGATGTCTGTGGGAGTGCAGAGTCAGGCGGAGCGCGTGGGGAGACCGTTCTCGCCAGCTCATCGTTTTCGGGTCGGCTGTTCGCAGGTGTTACGACGGTGCTCACCATGACGACCATCAACACCCACCTGCGGGAGACCCTCCCAAAGATCCCCTACGTGAAAGCCATCGACGTCTACCTCATGGGCTGCTTCGTCTTCGTGTTCCTGGCCCTGCTGGAGTACGCCTTCGTCAACTACGTGTTCTTCGGCCGGGGGCCGCAGCAGCAGAAGAAGGTCAGCGAGCGGCTGAACAAGGCCAACAACGAGAGGCCCCGATACGAGGAGAAGCGCCTCCGGGAGCAGGTTGGGCTCACAGGTCTTCTTCTTCTGCCACGGCCGCTGTGTGTGTCCTTCCCACACTGCGTGTGCACGGCCGCTGTGTGTGTGCTGTGTGTGTCCTTCCCACAGTGCGTGTGCACGGCCGCTGTGTGTGTCCTTCCCACAGTGTGTGTGCTGTGTGTGTCCTTCCCACACTGTGTGTGTCCTTCCCACAGTGTGTGTGCTGTGTGTGTCCTTCCCACACTGCGTGTGCACGGCCGCTGTGTGTGTCCTTCCCACACTGCGTGTGTCCTTCCCACACTGCGTGTGTCCTTCCCACAGTGTGTGTGCTGTGTGTGTCCTTCCCACACTGCGTGTGCACGGCCGCTGTGTGTGTCGTTCCCACACTGTGTGTGTCCTTCCCACAGTGTGTGTGCTGTGTGTGTCCTTCCCACACTGCGTGTGCACGGCCGCTGTGTGTGTCCTTCCCACACTGCGTGTGTCCTTCCCACACTGCGTGTGTCCTTCCCACAGTGTGTGTGCTGTGTGTGTCCTTCCCACACTGCGTGTGCACGGCCGCTGTGTGTGTCGTTCCCACACTGTGTGTGTCCTTCCGACAGTGTGTGTGCTGTGTGTGTCCTTCCCACACTGTGTGTGCACAGCCGCTGTGTGTGTTGTGTGTAGCTCCCACACTGTGTGTGCACAGCCGTTGTGTGTGTCGTTCCCACACTGTGTGTGCACAGCCGCTGTGTGTGTCGTTCCCACACTGTGTGTGCACAGCCGCTGTGTGTGTCGTTCCCACACTGTGTGTGCACAGCCGTTGTGTGTGTCCTTCCCACACTGCGTGTGTTGTGTGTAGTTCCCACACTGCGTGTGTTGTGTGTAGTTCCCACACTGCGTGTGTTGTGTGTAGTTCCCACATTGCGTGTGTTGTGTGTAGTTCCCACACTGTGTGTGCTCTATGTCGTTTAAAACTCAGCTATATCCAAATCTGATGATTAGCACAAAAAAATATATATATATGATTTCAAAAACAAACAAAAGATATTTCACACATGGGTGTTGGTCTATTGTGTGATTCTCAGCCCTGATGCAAAGGACTCCAGGATGGCCTTTTTCTTCCAACTAAACCATATAATCAGTTACCAGTAACACCAGTAACACCAGTAAACATCTTAATCATCTTAAAGGCCATCAGGTCTGTCAACTAATTGAACAGTCAATACCGGTCTTGTGTTGGACGCCAAACACAAGTTAGTTGATAGATCCAATTACCAATTACTTCATTATTTCCAGATGTAGATGTCTGTCACAAAGATAATTCCTCTACAGATTGAGGTCCTTAAAAACCAGGGCTGTGCAGCATATATATAACACTTAAGGCCAAGACTGATGAAACACGCTCAACACACAGTTTAAATGTACCTGAAAACCATCATCCATTGCTTCAATCTATGACACCATGATTTAACGAAGTCTAATCTTTTTTCATTTAAATATTTTTCATCTTGTTGTAAATTTGTATAAATCTTGCATTACCATTACCTTCTTACGAGGTTCTGATTGATGATTTGTCTTTGTGTCTGAAAACTTACATGCCATGCTTATGCAAAGTTATTGATAACTTCACATTTATGCATATTGTGTATTTGGGGAAAATGTGTTTGACTGTCACTGTTGTTTGGACGTTTTAATGTTCTTTTCACTTTTCTTTTTGACATCGCAAGGACTCCATTTCAACGCCGTATCAAACCAACACCCTCAGGTCATACACACAACGGAGAAATCTGTATCTCGAGGAACAAAGAAAAGTTGGGGTACATGAATTTAGAAATCATATTAGCCGAGAGACAGCTGATTTGAGAAGATGTAAAAATGATCAAATTGTTAACCCTTTGATTAAGTGTGTGACAGAAGAATCGTAGGATCTTTTTAACTCTTTCAGTCCCAAGTCCAATATGATGTGGATTCACTGAAATCCCAAGGGGTTTTGGTTTTGGTTGACACCATTGAGAGAGCGGAGAGAATTTAGTAGGGTGTTAATAGGGACTCAGTCATTTTGATTGGTTGAAAGGGTATAAGGTCAAGGACTGAAAGGGTTAAAAGAGAAGGTAGACTTTGAACAAATGTTCCTTTGGATTCTTAAGACATTTTTAAAATTTAAGGTGTTTTTTTTAACATAACATCAGAAATGTTGCATTTCATGTCACCATTACATTTGCATTGACTGTGTAGTGGGGGTGTTGTGAGACTGAGAGATGTAGGTTGGGGTCTCTGGGAGGTATGGAGAGACAGATGTAGGTTGGGGTCTCTGGAAGGTATGGAGAGACAGGTGTAGGTTGGGGTCTCTGGGAGGTATGGAGAGAGATGTAGGTTGGGGTCTCTGGGAGGTATGGAGAGAGATGTAGGTTGGGGTCTCTGGGAGGTATGGAGAGACAGATGCAGGTTGGGGTCTCTGGGAGGTATGGAGAGACAGATGCAGGTTGGGGTCTCTGGGAGGTATGGAGAGACAGATGTAGGTTGGGGTCTCTGGGAGGTATGGAGAGAAAGATGCAGGTTGGGGTCTCTGGGAGGTATGGAGAGAGGTGTAGGTTGGGGTCTCTGGGAGGTATGGAGAGACAGATGCAGGTTGGGGTCTCTGGGAGGTATGGAGAGACAGGTGTAGGTTGGGGTCTCTGGGAGGTATGGAGAGACAGATGCAGGTTGGGGTCTCTGGGAGGTATGGAGAGACAGATGTAGGTTGGGGTCTCTGGGAGGCATGGTGAGAGAGATGTAGGTTGGGGTCTCTGGGAGGTATGGAGAGACAGATGTAGGTTGGGGTCTCTAGGAGGTATGGAGAGACAGATGCAGGTTGGGGTCTCTGGGAGGTATGGGGAGACAGAGGCGCAGGTTGGGGTCTCTGGGAGGTATGGAGAGACAGGTGTAGGTTGGGGTCTCTGGGAGGTATGGACAGAGGCGCAGGTTGGGGTCTCTGGGAGGTATGGAGAGAGGTGTAGGTTGGGGTCTCTGGGAGGTATGGAGAGACAGATGCAGGTTGGGGTCTCTGGGAGGTATGGAGAGACAGGTGTAGGTTGGGGTCTCTGGGAGGTATGGGGAGACAGAGGCGCAGGTTGGGGGTCTCTGGGAGGTATGGTGAGACAGAGGCGCAGGTTGGGGTCTCTGGGAGGTATGGAGAGACAGAGGCGCAGGTTGGGGTCTCTGGGAGGTATGGAGAGACAGATGCAGGTTGGGGTCTCTGGGAGGCATGGTGAGAGAGGTGTAGGTTGGGGTCTCTAGGAGGTATGGAGAGACAGATGCAGGTTGGGGTCTCTGGGAGGTATGGAGAGACAGATGTAGGTTGGGGTCTCTGGGAGGCATGGTGAGAGAGGTGTAGGTTGGGGTCTCTAGGAGGTATGGAGAGACAGATGCAGGTTGGGGTCTCTGGGAGGTATGGGGAGACAGAGGCGCAGGTTGGGGTCTCTGGGAGGTATGGAGAGACAGGTGTAGGTTGGGGTCTCTGGGAGGTATGGACAGAGGCGCAGGTTGGGGTCTCTGGGAGGTATGGAGAGAGGTGTAGGTTGGGGTCTCTGGGAGGTATGGAGAGACAGATGCAGGTTGGGGTCTCTGGGAGGTATGGAGAGACAGAGGCGCAGGTTGGGGTCTCTAGGAGGTATGGAGAGACAGAGGTGCAGGTTGGGGTCTCTGGGAGGTATGGAGGGACAGGTGTAGGTTGGGGTCTCTAGGAGGTATGGGGAGACAGAGGCGCAGGTTGGGGGTCTCTGGGAGGTATGGAGAGACAGAGGCGCAGTTTGGGGTCTCTGGGAGGTATGGAGAGACAGAGGCGCAGGTTGGGGTCCCTGGCAGTGACGTCCCCCCTGTGTCCCGCCCCTGTCTTCAGGTGGACGCGTACGGGAACATCCTCCTCACCACGCTGGAGATGAACAACGAGGTGCTGGCCTCGGACGTGGGCAGCAGCGTGAGCGACTCCCGGAACTCGGTGCGGTCCTTCGACAGCTCCGGCGTGCAGTTCCGCAAGCCCGCCACGGCGCGGGACGGGTTCGCCCAGCACCACGCGCTGGACCGGGGCGCCGTGCGCGGCCGCGCCAACTGCCGGCTACGGCGGCGATCGTCCAAGCTGAAGCTGAAGATCCCCAACCTGGCCGACGTCAGCACCATCGACAAGTGGTCCAGGGTCATTTTCCCCATCACGTTCGGATTCTTCAACCTCATCTACTGGTTGTACTACGTGAATTGATGTGCGTCTCCAGAGGAAACATGGGCCATATTTTGAGAGCACATTAAATTGGCTTTGATACAATTGGGAAATATGTATATACATATAGAAAGAAATACATATGTATATGCATATTTATATAAATATATATATATTATATTTATATATACAGTACACATGCTGTGTGTAAATCTAAAAGACTTTTCTGATGTAAAAAGTGTTAAAAGAATGACTTGAATGTTTTAAGAATAATTGCGAGAGAAACATTTCAAGCCTATGAATTCATTTTTCTTCTGACAAGCAAACAAACAAACGTTAGATCCTTCAGCGGGTTTGGACACAAGACTGCATGATATTTTTTTTTTGTAAAAGAAAGGAGATCTTGAGAAAAAGATGTTTCAAAAGCGACTGACTGGCTTTTTATCGATACTGTAACTGTAATCAGCATACCCACTGTGGTCCACCAATCGGAGAAGGCCGTTTGTTTTGGGCTCCTGGGTTCACCAATCACCTGCTTCTTCTGTTTCCATGGAAACGAGTACGGAATTCTCCGATCCTCCTTTGTACAGCAGAGTCTGTTGGGATGTGTGTTCTTGGTTTTTGGAGTGACATGGTTTCTTTATTGGACATCAGCTCTGGGCGTGGACTACATTCGATGGCCATCTCACAGGACTACAACTCCCATGCCCCCTCCCACAGTTGGCTCAAAGTCTTGATTTTCCTATCATGTTTTTGGGGCGATTTCTTCTTGGGGTATTTTTTATTATGATTATGATTATTATTATTTTGTCTTGAACATAATGTGTTTTCAAAGAGTGTCACTTTCACATGCTCTGGCGTTATTAGACGATAAGGCACAGTTATTAATTTTGATTATTTAAAAGAACAAAAAAAAAACGTAGACTGTACATTCTCTCTCAGACATGGTCAAACCCGTAACTGTTCTTTTTTTAACTGGTCGTAGCGTTCCACTGTAGATACTCACAAACGTCATACACCGCTTTGTGTTCTATGAGGATAGAGAGACATCCACAGTGAGCTATTCGTTCTTCAGAACCTTGGATTTGAAGTCATTTCATCAACCATATGAAGATGTAAAAAAAAAAAAAAAGGAAAAAGAAAAAAAAGAGTTGTGTATTAAAAATGGGGATTTTGCATTGGTTTTTTTTTTTTTCTGTTTTAAATATAAACTGACATATCAACCAATAGGGTCAGAGTGCTCTCCTGGGGGGCGTGCACCTGGAGAATGGCACATCACACCTGACACAGCTCCCTCCCTCCCCTGGCTCTCCTTTTATTACGTTTTTCTGTTAGTTTTTTTTTGGGAGGTGTCATCAGGAGATCTTTGGTTCCAGAGCGCCATTCAGATAAAATCTCCAAAAACACACATAATTTTACACACTTTCAGTCCACCCACGGTTCTGACATTCGGTCATTCCCAGGACGACATCAGCATGATCAGGAACTAGTTCTGAGGAATGGAGGTGTGTGATAAAAGCCATGAACTGTCGTAACAACCAAAATGGCCTATAAGCACTTTTTTGCCTTTTTAGTTTCATTTCTGGGGGGTTTTTCCCGCCTGTGTTTGTTGTAATTTACCTGAACATTTTTCTGTTCTCCTACCAAGTGTCCGCAGTTACTGTGTTTGTGTCACGCACAAAGGTGAAACTCCTTAAGCTGGGAAATCTCTGGGCTGCTGCAGGAATCAGCACGACTTCCGCTTTACCCCTCTGCCCCCCCCCCCCCCCACACCTTTGGACCCCCCCATTCTCCATCACACCATGACTTACATCCCACAACGTGCAGTTAGTTTCACCAAACACTTCTCCTCACCAGTAGACAGGAAAACTATTTTACAAATAAGACGGCTTCATGAAACCATACTGCTAAAATACACTTAAACACACGCTGACATGACTGCTCATCTTCAGAGGGAGACACACTGTTTTACTGTGATGCCAAAGAGGCCATGTTTCACACGTTCCCCTGCCCTGACCCGGCCAGTGGCGCTGGGACTGCAGTCCAGCAGAACCACAGAACCACAGACTCCTCCCATGAGGAGGTAGAGCCCGCCCCGCCCCGCCCCGCCCCGCCCCGCCCCGGCAGCAGGCTGTGTGGAGAGCAGGGTTCCCTGGGAAGGCACAAGCGCACCGCCCAATCACGAGGTCCCGCGGACACGCCCCTGTCCTGGACTCACGTGGCTTCGCTCTGACCACTGTAATGGAGGCCTGGCCTCCTGAGTGGGTCAGGAATGGCCGTCTGCTCTTGCTCAGTGCAGGTAGCCCCCCGCCCGCCCCCCTGAGCGCTCCTGACCTTCAGGACGGGGAGGGTCGTCTTCGGCGGTGTTAAACGCGCCGTTAGCACTGAGCAACGGGGAGCGGCCGGGCCCTGATCGCGTTAGTATCGGCCGCGTGGAGCGCCTCCTTCCCCTCGCGAAATGAAAATAAACAGAATAAATACAGTTAGAGAAAAATGCAATCAGATTTTGCACTAATCCAAACCGATATGGTCGTTGACTTTGCGGAATTGACGTGGCACACCCTTGACGTGGGAAAGAAACTCGAGTAATCCTGAAGACAAGCTCGCTCAGAAATCTGCAGGGCGGACAATGAACAGAAGGAGAAACCGGACGTTGTCCAAGCGTTGCCTTAATGTAGAAAAGTGTTTCATGTGATGTATGTCCATCGGCCATCAGCAGAGGAACTCACACGAGCTCGTATGATCCCGAGCCCATCGCCCTGTTACAACCCTCCAGCTCTTAGGCGTTACACGCACAGCACCCCTGCCATCGCCCTGTTACAACCCTCCAGCTCTTAGGCGTTACACGCACAGCACCCCTGCCATCGCCCTGTTACAACCCTCCAGCTCTTAGGCGTTACACGCACAGCACCCCTGCCATCGCCCTGTTACAACCCTCCAGCTCTTAGGCGTTACACGCACAGCACCCCTGCCATCGCCCTGTTACAACCCTCCAGCTCTTAGGCGTTACACACACAGCACCTCTGCCATTGGTGCAGAATATCCGGCCCGAGGCAGATGTCTCCAGAGCAGTGAGTGGGCTTGTTAATCATGAGCAATAGATGAAGAATTGAGCTCTACTGATTTCTTCCCCCCAGAAATCAATACGTACAGTTAACACTTCAGCAGTGGTTGGGTGGGTGATTTATAGTTTTAGTGGATAATTAGAAGATCTGAAAGTTTTCTATTGTACATTCCTGGTAGAATAAAGGTAAATGTTTAGATTCTCATTTTACAGTAGCCATTTTTTGTTTTTGTTCTGCGCAGTTCGTCAAATAGCATTTTCCTCGATGATCCAGGAATCCTTAACGAGTACTTACTGTATCTATGCATTCCTATGGCCTGGCACTCTCAAATGCAACATCACACCACAGGGAAATCTGCGCCTACATTGGTCTCCATGCATCTCTGCCTGACCAATCGGAGTCTGACGACGGAAGAGAGAGGCATCTGGAGGATGATGTCACGGGCGGTGAGGCCGTGATGCGGGGAGGGTCGTAAATCAGAACGTGTCTGAAAACGTTATCAAGCTGAGAGTGTCTGATTTGGAAATTCACTCGTCAAGCTAATTAGCAGCCCGCCTGGAGAACACAGATTTATTATCTGTGCCAAGGCGTTATAGGTAGCTACATTAGACAAACAAGCCTTAAAAACAATTTGTATTGTGTAGGAATTTACTGAATTACAGCTTTTGGAAGATAAATGTCATTGATATATGACAATCTCTGATCGTGATTAAGTGAGCCTAATTGGCTCTAAAACGGAAGGTACTTTTCATGGGTTTGTAGAAATTCAGGACGTGGCGTCAGGTGAGGGTTAGGGTTAGGGTTTAAAACTGCTGTTGTTGCAGTGGATGGATTATTCCTTCTTGGAGATGAACAGACCCGTCTTCTCTCCGTTAAGCTAAAATGCAGCGGATTCAATGAACATCTCAACATTCTGAACCTCACCCTGCAGCGATCAGCCATATTCAGCTCGTAGTTTGAGTTTCATATTCCCTGGTTCACCTCCATTCGGTTTCAGACGTCTTTTCACCACAGCCTTCCTCTCCCCACCCCATCATCCCATCATCCCATCTCTCGCTCTCGCTCTCGCTCTCTCTCTCGCTCTCTCTCTCGCTCTCTCTCTCGCTCTCTCTCTCTCTCGCTCTCTCTCTCGCTCTCTCTCTCGCTCTCTCTCTCGCTCTCTCTCGCTCTCTCTCGCTCTCTCTCTCGCTCTCTCTCGCTCTCTCTCGCTCGCTCTCTCTCTCGCTCTCTCGCTCTCTCGCTCTCTCGCTCTCTCGCTCTCTCTCTCTCTCTCTCTCCCGCTCTCTCTCTCGCTCTCTCTCTCCCGCTCTCTCTCTCCCGCTCTCTCTCGCTCTCTCGCTCTCTCTCGCTCTCTCTCGCTCTCTCGCTCCGCGCTCGGTGTTGTGACCCCATCGGCGTTCATCAAGCACTCCCACTCTCAGGCAAACACCATCAAGCGCTCGGCATTCTGCTCCAGAAAAGACTTGAAGGAACCCGTAACAACACGCGCCAATAAGCCACCACCAAACCACCAAAAACCATCCACAATATTCTAAACACCAGGATACAGTACACAGCTCAAATCATATCTATATTGCCAAATATATTGCTTTTCAAATTTGAAATATCTAAACTGATATGAAGCTTCATACAGAAATCTAGCTGGCCAACTACAACTGGAAAGACAAGATTTATTGAGGTTCTCATTTACTGAAGTCTGTCCCATGCCGAGGGAACGGCACCACTGTGGCCTGCAACATTAACTGCGTAGAGTAGGTCACTCACCGTTTGACAAATGCATAAAGTGTTGATAATATTCAAGCCTGCGCACTCTCTCCATGCCAGCACGATGGTGGGAGGTCTGAGGAGACAACTCCATACATACAATGCAACGGCACAGACACCCTGCAGTCAGGGGTCAGAGGTCACCGTTCAGCAGCAGGGACTCTCTCTCTTCCTGTACTGCTGCCAATGACTAAGTACCACAGAAGAAGGTACATCAGGTTTATAGCCTTAGGGTTAATGTCACACCCCAGTTAACGGCAACGCATGAGAGACTCTGGGCCTCATCCCTGCCTTTCATGCAGACGGCTGTGTTCCTGCCTGAGTTATAGCCCCATCCCTTTACACGAAGGCTCTAAAGGACATGCATCCCATCCATCCATTTAAAGTTATTCACAAAGCATCAAAATCACCTGACAATTGATTTCCTTTTTCCCCCCCCATCCAACACTGGGTTTCATTACAGCTATGGCTAGATCATTACGTGCCAGTTCCACAGACACGGATTGAACTTAATCCTGGACTAAACTGAGTTTTGTAAGGAGAATCTCCATTGAAAATTGAATTTGGTACTAGGACTAGGCTTAATCTGTGTCTGTGAGACTGGCCCTGTGAGTAAGGCCTCTCGTTACATTGGGGAAAAGTGAATCGCTCTGTAAGTACACGGATGTAAACCCATGTGTGCCCCCTCATTCAGGCATACAGGGAGGGGGGCGGGGGGGTCCTGAATATCATTTTAACACCGATGTGTGTGAAGATAACATTACAAACAGTGGAGAACATGCTTTCCAAATCATGCATAAAATCATCCTGACAAAGGTACTTAACACTTTACAATAAAGTTCCATGAATTGCCATGAGCTAATGTAGTTGTTAACTAACTACTACTGAGAAGTTCATCTGTAGAGCTCTGTTAATGTATCTGTACATCATTCATTCATGATAACAACTACATTAGTTATTGCTAATTCATATTGTAATGAAAAAGTCAGTTAATGTAATTGTTAACTAATTATAAGTTCATCCTATGGTTTGCTAATGTATAAATATCATGTAACACATGTTAGTTAGTTGTTAACAAATGCATTAACTAATGAAAAGTTAATGTCATGCTTAATTCACGTATTTGTCCATCATTAATTCATGCTAACAACTACATTAGTTAATGCCAATTTACGAACCTTAATGTAAAGTGTGAGGAAGTAACTTTCTGCAGGTACGACACGTCACAGGATGTTTAGCTGAGCTGAGGGTGGAGAAGGACAGGTGTTCACCGTAACGGTTCAGAAGCCCTGAGCCTCGTCTAGGACAAACACGCAGGACCGCGTTCAAGGCCCCAGGGACTCACACCGTCACTCAGTCATTTTCTTTAATCTTTCAGGGACGTTTGTGTTCAGAGTGTGACTGTACTGTATTTGACTTATCCTTTATCGATTACTTATTGTTTGCCACGTGACCCTTGGATACGGATCGTTGTCACGCAGAACACAAAATGGCGGGCGTCCCCTGTAATGCCGGGGCGCACAGGAGCACACACACGTTCCTCCGCTCCTCCCGGTCCTGCTTCTGGAGGTGGTGACCATAAGCACTGTCCGGGAAACCGCAGGAAAACTCCGGTGTCACATTGTTCTTTGTCTTTTCCTTATTTTCCGCATCATAACTGTGTGATGGACACGTCTGTGAGGGGGGCGCGGGGGGGGGGGGGAGGGGGGAGGGGCAGAGCAGAACTGTGGAGCTGATTTCAATGTGAAATTTCTTGCCTCTTGTGTATATGTGTAATTATCTGTGAATTGTGCTGTAAATATGATATCTTTCACTTACTATTCCTGAATGCATGAACAGTACAGGGCAGTACTAACTAGCAGCTAGCTTCTCTGCTAAAGGCATGGACTGCTTTTGCAGCACTAGCAGACTTCTACGAATGAATCCTAACTCTGAAAAGGAAAAGAATAAAGATAGTGTTTTCTTTTTGATTTGTTTCTTTTTATTTCTTATTTCTTTATTTATTTTGCATGACTTGAGTTTTGCAAACTATTTTCTTTCCTCCAATTTCTTGTTTATTATTCACAAACTCATAAAATAAAAATAAATAGTGTTTTTGTGTTCCAATTGCATGTTATTATGGGAAACATCTTACAATATGAGACACAAAAACCAAAAATAAAATAATGTATCTTAATAATAAGCTAAAAAAAAAAAAAAAAGCATTGATGTGTGCAAATCTATCCATTTGCACAGCATCTGCGTATGTACTGTGTTAAAGTGACACACTGCTGTTATGTCAGGTTTCGCAAATCAACAGCCGAGGGAAATTGTGAGCCAGCAGTAGTAACTACTGCCCAGGTGTGTGTGTTTAATGTAACCTTTATTTATAAATGAAATGAAAGGGTAAATGAAGGTTAAATTAAAAAGGTGTGCCATTTCACACCCCCTGTGTCAGGGGCCGCTCCGTCTTGCCTGGAAGAGAGCAAAGAGACGATTGGCTGTCGCACCCAGGCTGGTATGTGCGTTTCGATTCGCCGAGCCCCGTCACATGAGCAGTGTGGCCACTCTGCATCAGGATCTCTCTTCCGATTGGACGAGCTGTGAAACTTTCCCCTCCATTACGAGCACTTAGAGAGAAGCCGCTGGAGCCAGATAACAGCACTCAATAACGCGGGCGGCCGCCTCATAGTTCTGTCTGTGCCGTTTCTGTTTAATTTATTACCTGTTATTGTTATGTTTTCTGACTGGAAGAAAATACATTTCTATTTAAACATCCTGCCCTGGAATAAAATGCATTTTGTTTTGTACTGTATTGCTTTCCTTTCCATGATCACGTTCTCTGATTCTACGGTTATTATTGACGTGTTTGCTTTCCTTTAAGTTGTCTTTTCTCTCATGAATTCGACATTTATGTGGTATAAAACTGTATTTCCTTAAATTTTTTGTCTGTGCCAATTAATGTAATGGTGTCAATCAGCTTTTGTAGGTGTTTGAGCAAAATGTGTTTTTTACTAATATAAGATATTATGTGGTATAAAAGAGGGTTATAATTAAGCCAATTGAATTTTTACAAATAAAGGCTTATACAGGAAACACGAAAATGCAGTCTTTTCATTTGCCCTTTGAGGACTAATATTTTTATTTTATTTTTATTTTATTGATTTTCTTTAATTTCTGTTTCTTCAGCAGTTAGTCCCCAAATGGTAAATAGTACTCTACTTAACAAGGAAGGTTGGGGGGTGGGGGGAGGGGTCCTATTCCATTGCAATTCCAACCATTTTCTTGGTTTTTAATCACAGTTTCGTTAGTTTTTTCTCTCAGAAATATATAGGTAATTGGGATAATAAAGAAAAGGTGTGTCATATCCCAGTCAGCATAAACAAAGAGAAAGGCACATACTCTTAAGCATTTCATATGAATAAGAACACACCCTTCCCATTATCATTGTACCTGAATAGACCAGCTGCAGCAGTTCACCCAGCTGAACTCCATACCCCACCCGCCCTATGGAATGTTACTGCGATTCTCACAGTATTAGTCCTCAAACATTAGAAGACTTATAGGCATTTACCGTCTTATTTCTTAATGATATCTGGCAGGATTCTTATTGGTTAATGATATGTCAGGATTCTTATTGGTTAAAACACACCTGTCCTCACTGACACACACCTGTCCTTACTGAAACACACCTGTCCTTATGAAGACACACCTGTCCTTATGAAGACACACCTGTCTTTACTAAAACACACCTGTCCTTATGAAGACACACCTGTACTTACTGAAACACACCTGTCCTTATGAAGACACACCTGTCCTTACTGAAACACACCTGTCCTTATGAAGGCACACCTGTCCTTATGAAGACACACCTGTATTTACTGAAACACACCTGTCCTTATGAAGACACACCTGTACTAACTGAAACACACTTGTCCTTATGAAGACACACCTGTCCTTACTAAGACACACCTGTACTTACTGAAACACACTTGTCCTTATGAAGACACACCTGTCTTTACTAAGACACACCTGTCCTGAACAGCAGTGTTGCTCATCTCCAGAGCAGAAAGGAACAGGAACAATTTGGTCGGCCACTTTTTAGAATTCCTTGCACAAATACCCAACTGTCACGCCTTCCCTCTTAAAACCATAACTCATGTGACCTCTGACCTCTGACCTCTGACCTGGTGTAAACACACTCATGCACGGCCCTGCAGGAGGCCCGACCCGAGGTCACATGATATAAGGTCATTCTGATTCCCCGTCGAGAGACACCGTCAGAACCGCAGACAGCTTCTGCTCGAGAGACACCGTCAGGACCGCAGACAGCTTCTGCTCGAGAGACACCGTCAGAACCGCAGACAGCTTCTGCTCGACAGACACCGTGAGGCCGGTTCATGGAGGCGGCCATGTTGGACTGAGGGGCCTTTTTTGGCATCAGAGCGTGCACTGGGTACCTCAATGTGAAAAGATGAATTCTTTTTTTTTTTTTTTACATCTTCTTCTGTGCAGCTCAGAAAACAATTGGTCCCTGGAGAGTCATTAGTTCAGAATTTAAAAGTTGAGAATTTAAAAGTAGTGTCCAAAACAGTGTAATTTGGACCAATTATACTTACAAGTTCATAGTTTTGAATGGACTTCAATGGGGAACTTTGCTTTTGGCACCAGAGGCTGAATAACACACAATACCTCCAGTCACCACTGGGGGAATGTCAATCCCCCGCTGCAACAAATCACAACACCTGTTCGTAGTAACCTATTAGGGCACACAGGTAAATCTATACAAAACATTTCATATTTACCTATATTATGATTTGCATATGTGCTCCAACCTCAGACCACCTTTCTCAGAAAGCGAATATGCTTGCAGGCCAATAATGACCACATTCCATACCCTCAGCGAATGTATATACACCTGAACACCTGCTTGTTAATGCAAATATTCCATCAGCTAATCATGTCTCCAGGACCAGGGCAGAAGACCACTACCTAGCCAACAATGTAGAGCAATAGTGTAAAAGATAATAATTTTGGTGAGTTATAGACTTGGATGAAATACTATTATATCCCTTTGTACTCTTATGTTTTGCATGTGCATCATTCATGATGAACCAATTACTATGAACCAATGTAATTAGTTGATGTAAAAACAAACCAGAATGGTTGAGTTAAAAAGACAAATTGGGGAAAATTAATATTTGGAAGAATGTAGCATGAAATCAGCAGAAAAATGAGGGGGAAAACCCAAGAACAATATTCTAATGGTGTCTGGTGCATACATGGAAAGGTGAACAGGATTTATGGTCAATTCATCAGGCGATTTTGGATCCGTTCCCAAGCAGCGGAGGCCATTTTGTTTCGCGCTGGTGAAATATCGCCGCGAAGCGCATTTCTGGGAAGAGCAGGGATGGCACAGCTGAGGAGCACTTTCCTGGGGTGTGAAAAATGACTTCATGAAGCGCTGCTGCATTGCTGAATATCGTTTTAAACTGAATACTTAGAAATTGGACATTTAATTTGATTAATTCGCTTTCCAGCACGTTGCTCACACCTCCTGGATGTCCCGGCTTTATATTTCATGTGCTCGGGCTGCCAGTGAGTGAGAAGTGAGAAGCAAAAAGGAAATTCGAAACAGACCGGAGATGGTTTGCTGCAGCTACTCTTGTTTTTTTTTTTGTAAACTTTTAAAATGTCCCCGATGGTAGAGAGGCACTCACGGGATGAAGCGCTCTGTTAAGAAGATGGAGGCAGAACCATTGAACTAGATCAGCGAAATGTGCTCACCATTTCCCTGGTCTATTGTCAGCACTCCATATAAAAAAACATGAAATATTGAAAGGGTGCATTAACATGGGCCAGGAACTGATGGCTGCGGAGCTGAAAAATGGGAAGAAAGAGGTGGAAAGAAGACTCTGCGGTGATATTCCGGTTTCCCAGCTGCAGCGACACACTGGGCTCCATCTTAACCCTGCTGCTGGTCAAACTGGTCATTAGCTGCTCATAAGCTGCTGGTTTTCCACCCTCCCTTTACCTGGGAGTCAGGTGTGTTCACCCTCCCTTTACCTGGGAGTCAGGTATGTTCACCCTCCCTTTACCTGGGAGTCA
Organism: Conger conger; assembly: GCF_963514075.1. NCBI lineage: Eukaryota > Metazoa > Chordata > Actinopteri > Anguilliformes > Congridae > Conger > Conger conger. The sequence goes on along the minus strand of NC_083766.1, from coordinate 1,647,607 downwards.
GGTGTGTTCACCCTCCCTTTACCTGGGGGTCAGGTGTGTCCACCCTCCCTTTACCTGGGAGTCAGGTGTGTTCACCCTCCCTTTACCTGGGAGTCAGGTGTGTTCACCCTCCCTTTACCTGGGAGTCAGGTGTGTTCACCCTCCCTTTACCTGGGAGTCAGGTGTGTTCACCCTCCCTTTACCTGGGAGTCAGGTGTATCCACCATCCCTTTACCTGGGAGTCAGGTGTGTCCACCATCCCTTTACCTGGGAGTCAGGTGTGTTCACCCTCCCTTTACTTGGGAGTCAGATGTGATCACCCTCCCTTTACCTGGGGGTCAGGTGTGTTCACCCTCTCTTTACCTGGGAGTCAGGTGTGTTCACCCTCCCTTTACCTGGGAGTTAGGTGTGTTCACCCTCCCTTTACCTGGGAGTCAGGTGTGTTCACCCTCCCTTTACCTGGGAGTCAGGTGTGTTCACCCTCCCTTTACCTGGGAGTCAGGTGAGAAGGCCAATCAGCAGCACTAATTGTTCAGGTAAATACCTGGGAGAAAATAAGACCAGGGTTGGATTTGAATTTTTTTAAGCAATTCTAGAAATGATGATATGATGTTAACTGAACAGACTCATCTTCAGAGCGGTGGAAGAGCGGGATGTTCTCTCTGTGACAACGCTGCTGAAAAAACACAGAACCTCCACACCCAAGGGTGTGTGGGGCATTCATACACACAACCTCCACACCAAAGGGTGTGTGGGGCATTCATACACACACAACCTCCACACCCAAGGGTGTGTGGGGCATTCATACACACAACCTCCACACCAAAGGGTGTGTGGGGCATTCATACACACACAACCTCCACACCCAAGGGTGTGTGGGGCATTCATACACACAGAACCTCCACACCCAAGGGTGTGTGGGGCATTCATGCACGCTGAACCTCCACACTGAAGGGTGGGTGGGGAATTCATGCCCAGAAAGAAACAGCGGAAATACTGTTTAGGGCAAATGAACCACAAGGGCAAGCTTCTAATCAATCCATACATTGGCTAAAGGTAGTTATTCAGGTATTGTACATCGGAAAAGTGTCAAGGATTCACTGCTAATCTGGCTTCTGTCACTTTGACTTAAAGTAATTAATTTTGTCAATATCACACTGTCAGCTGTCAGACAACAACAGAACCACATAACTAATCAACCGTGCAGCCTCATCCATCCACAAGACCCTGCCTCCAACTTCAATACGGTTTCACATCCTCGTGTGATTTAATCAGCCAGAGGTAGAGCTTATTTATTGCCTGGAGATTCTAAACTACATGTTAGCGTCTCATCTTGAGTGTGTCACCCATATAATATTTTGTGTTTTTTTATTGAAGCCAAAGTTATTATAACTTCATAATAACTTCATATGATTCATTATGCCCTTACTGCATGGCCATGCTTGCATCTCTGAATCTGTTTCTTTGCCGCATCTCTCTTTGATATCCTCACACAAAAGCGCATACAAAATTATTTTCTTCCAAGATAAGAAGTAAAAATGAAAGATTGTCCACAATTGTATTTTAAGCTCTAAATGCGCTAATTTTAACTCGCCTTCAAACTAATAGGTCTGAAACAATGACAGGGGAAAGCAGGACAAACGTGACAAACACACGACGCAGATCTAAACTCAGGTAAAATGTCTGCTCATTGTTAATGAGCTTATTTTGGTCTCTCACATTGTTGTGCCTTTTAACAGGCCTGCGGCGTTGGACATAGTGCTAGCATTTTACATTTTATCTGATAATAACCAAATACATTTCCCAGACCCCAGATTCATGCAAAATGGTATACAGTATGTGTACGGATAAAAGGCTCGTCTTGACCCAACAGAGATGAAAGTTCAGTGAGGGTTAAGTTCAGGACTGGCCAATGGAAAAATGCAAGTTGCTATGCTGCTTCCCAGGTATATGATGAGCAAACAGGTAATCCAGTCTTTGGCTGAAAGGTCATAGCGTTGCTTTGCTAGGCCTAGTAACATGCTACAGAAATCTTGATATCGCAGCACATCGGATGACATCACCGTACATCATACTGTGAGCTCTCTCTGCTCACACTGTGGGCTCTCTCTCTGCTCACACTGTGGGCTCTCTCTCTGCTCACACTGAGCTCTCTCTCTGTGCTCACACTGTGGGCTCTCTCTCTGCTCACACTGTGGGCTCTCACTCTGCTCACACTGTGGGCTCTCTCTCTGCTCACACTGTGAGCTCTCTCACTCTGCTCACACTGTGGGCTCTCTCTGCTCACACTGTGAGCTCTCTCTCTGCTCACACTGTGGGCTCTCTCTCTGCTCACACTGTGGGCTCACTCTCTGCTCACACTGAGCTCTCTCTCTCTGCTCACACTGTGGGCTCTCTCTCTGCTCACACTGTGGGCTCTCTCTCTGCTCACACTGAGCTCTCTCTCTGTGCTCACACTGTGGGCTCTCTCTCTGCTCACACTGTGGGCTCTCTCTCTGCTCACACTGTGGGCTCTCTCTCTGCTCACACTGAGCTCTCTCTCTGCTCACACTGGGGGCTCTCTCTCTGCTCACACTGTGGGCTCTCTCTGCTCACACTGTGGGCTCTCTCTCTGCTCACACTGGGGGCTCTCTCTCTACTCACACTGTGGGCTCTCTCTCTGCTCACACTGAGCTCTCTCTCTGTGCTCACACTGTGGGCTCTCTCTCTGCTCACACTGTGGGCTCTCTCTCTCTGCTCACACTGTGAGCTCTCTCTGGTCACACTGTGGGCTCTCTTTCTGCTCACACTGTGGGCTCTCTCTGCTCACACTGTGCGCTCTTTCTCTGGTCACACTGTGGGCTCTCTCTCTGCTCACACTGAGCTCTCTCTCTCTGCTCACACTGTGGGCTCTCTCTCTGCTCACACTGAGCTCTCTCTCTCTGCTCACACTGAGCTCTCTCTCTCTGCTCACACTGTGGGCTCTCTCCCTGCTCACACTGTGGGCTCTCACTGTGCCTAGGAGCAGAGAAGCCTGCTTCTCAGATTCAGGCCTGTTGGTGAAGGGGTGGTGGCCATATTGGGGAGGGAGAGAGAGAGAGAGAGAGGCATGCCCGTTTCTGCTCACATGTCCCCCCCCTCTCCCTCTCTCTCTCCCTCCCTCCCTCTCTCTCTTCTCCCTCTCCCTCTCCCTCTCTCTCCCCCTCTCTCCCCCTCTCTCTGAGTGTCCCCCCAGCCTCCCAAAAGCCAGCTGGGTCTCTTCCGTGGGGCGATAGTTCCCTCTGCTGGTCTGAACACGAATTACACTACAACTATTACGGCCAGCGTGTCGGATCTTAAAGGGGCAGATATATTTGTGTTCATGCTTCTCAGAGCTTGCATTAGCAGAGACTTTATACTAGGCGTGACCTCAAAAGATTAAGAGTACTGGCAGGAATCAGTGACAGGTTACAGGTGCACACTCAGGTGTGAGTTACAGGTTACGAGTTAAATAAATGCGTTCATATGCATGTTACTGACAGCTACTGGAGCACGACTTTTGAAGCCCTTGGAGCAAACGCACTTAATGCAGTTTAGATAGGAGCCAGAACCAGGATCACCGGATACTGCAGAACCTCAGAAATATGATCAGGTGACCGGACTGACCAATCAACCGAGAATTAGAATTGGGAATGAATCAGGAAGAGGATTACACCCCATCAACCTTCTCCTCACCAATTATACAAGAATCAAAACAAAGTTATCGCACTAATACCAAATAATACAATGAAATAACAAAAAGAAGGGAACACAATCTAGCAGTTCAGAGGCCAATGATAGTATATCTCTTAAAGATTCAAATTCTAAAAATCAGTTCTGAATGCGTTCACATGGTTCTGCTCAGCAGCAACGGCTGGCATCACAACAGTTTTTAACGGTGAAGAAAGCCACCATCCCTGAGCTGAGAGGAACTTGGAGATCCCCCCCTCCCTTACGGGCATAGGCAGGGCAAACCCCCCCCCCCCCAGGGCCAGGACAAACAGCAGCTCCACGTGTGAATGATTAACCTCCTGACATTGCCATTACTCACCCAGTCTGATAAGACTTCCTTTATTAAAATTATCTCTGAATAACAAGCACTGTGGCTCCTCCCAGCCAGAGTACAGCCAGCCAGTATATGAGTGGGTATTTATCAGCCATTTTAAACCTTCTTACTTCAGCACGGTTGCTCACTGAGAGGTCCCACCGATATTCTGCTCTCTAACTGATATGAGACGTGTGTGGCAATATGATAATGCTAAAATAACGTCTTATAACACTCATAACCCCTAACCACCCTCAAAATGCTAAAAAGGCCCCAAATCCTTTCACCACTTCAGACAAGTGGACAAACGGTGAATAATACATTTACAATTTCCTCTATTTTTATTCATTCTGGTAGTTATTACTGGAGAGTTAGAATTTTGGCTTAAAGATGATGGTACGCATGATCTGAAACACGGTCCTAGAAGTCTTACCTGTCCGTCACGCGGCTTTAAAAGGAGGGGAGTCACACTCACGGCACACTGCACGTACGTTACACGCCACGGATATTTATTTTAAACTCTTCTTTCTGGCCGTATGCGCCACTATTTGTGCAGTAATTAGAAAGGTTGTCCCTTGTTTTCACGCCAGTTTCTGGTCGGAGGCGTGTGTGAGGAACAGATCAGACCAGGCTCTGACTCACTCACTCACTCTGGCTGCATTCCCGCTGTCCTTCGTGAGCGTTCACTCATAAGCGCTTTCACTGCGGTTTCCGATTTCACTCCAAAGACCTAACGGCTCTGCCAACAGTCCTCACTGATTTACGCGACTGTGAACGTTCATTAATACGTCTGTAATGTTACTGTAGCACTGTAGCACAAGCCGCACGTTCAATTTAAATAGCAATAATATTTTAGCAGAACTGGTAACCGACAACCTCGGGTAATCCAACGCGTTTCATCCTTGTTGAGAGTGCATGTCACAGTGACGTTTCGTTCAGTAGCATGGTTGTCGTCGCTCATTCAGAGACCACGTTCACAGCCAGGCTTGGGGTCTCACCTGGCAGGTTACTGGTACAGGACAGGTGTAGTTGAATAGCTCTTACCTGGCCGTTTCCAGGTCACAGGTTAGTTCCCCCCTGGGCACAGCCTGTTCTTCTCCTGTATGATCGATGTCCATCGATGTCCTTTTTTGAAGTCCTTCACACCACAGATGTCCTGGCATTATCCTTTTAATAATAACTTGGGTCCCCTCAACAAGCTAATGGCTATATCTCACTTTTGATACCATATATGACAATGCTAGCCATTAATTTGCCCTAAAGAATGGTTTTCAGCGACACTGGGGATATTACATGCACAAGGGAAATGGCATAGTTTTCACAGAACCCTAAACCCTGCTTCTGACAAAATGGCTGCCCTGCAGCTCCTCACACACCTGTTTTTAACTCCTCTTAATTGCAATCAGCAGCAGGTGTGCAACTGGCTTTAATCAGTCACAGACTATGGGACTATTAGCAGTTTAAGGTAGACTTATAATAACAACGTGTTAAGCAGAAGACATGATCCTTACCTTGACATTTCAAGCATTTAAATGATTACATTTATTGTAAAGAAGCATTCATTCCCAGTAGAGCTGGAGTTAAATGGGTATAAAAGGGAATTCAAATGCTTCTTGCATTTGGCACAACTGTTTGACAATAACCACTATTTGACTGAATGTAGAAGTAGCAGTAGCACTAGTAGCAGTAGTAGTAGCAGTAGTAGCAGTAGTAGTAGTTGTAGCAGTAGTAGTAGTAGTAGTAGTAGTAGCAGCAGTAGCAGCAATAGTAGTAGTAGCAGCAGTACCAGCAGTAGTAGTAGTAGCAGTAGTAGTTGTAGCAGTAGTAGTAGTAGTAGTAGCAGCAGTAGTAGTTGTAGTAGTGGTAGTAGAAGTAGCGATTATAGAAGTATTTATTTGTGCCAGTGATTACAGTAACAGTAAAAAGAGTGGTCTAAATCATAAGTCTTTTTATATTAAATGTGTGTGTGTGTTAGTGAAACTCCACGCCCTTCAAATGATGCTGGAGAGACTTCCGCTTTGGCTAACGGCTCTTCGACGTGCTCCATTGTTGAACATCGGTTGGGTTTTTGAAAGATACAGATGCTGAATGCTCACACCCAGCTCCCTGGATTTAGCAAACAAAGAGCAACGGCCCCGTATCTGCATGGAGAAAGCCAGGCGGTGCCCGTCACGACACGATAATGAGCCCAGGGGAGAAACCTACAGTTTCTGTGGGCGTCAACCGTCGGGCGTTCGGTTTGATAAGCGTAGCTAGGACAAAAATCAGATTCTGCCGGGGCGACACACTGGACCAGGGAGTTAGAAGAGGCTGCCGCCGTTCCAGAAAAGTGATTAAAAATGTTTGCTTTACAGCTGAGCTGTGCGATGCTCTTCTGCTTCGTGGGTAAGTCATGCTGCATCGGCATGGATCGGTGGAGGAGATTAATCTTGTTTTATTTTGCGATAAGTGGCTTGGCTCACTCTGCTGGGGGTTCTCAATGGAAAACCCTCATTCGTTTATTCAGAGTCACTGTTGGAAAGAGCCGAGATGGAAAATAATCAATAATTTATTTTTAATATTATCAAATTCAGGTGAGAGACAATGCAGGATTCCACCAAAAAAAAACAAACAAACAATACTTCAAGACAGTTCAGGGGAGGTCAGCGCAAATGCTGAGTCATTTGAAGGCAGTTTTTCTGTGGCAGATCTCAGATCAGATTTAATGCATGAGAGGCCAACCTGATCCAGTAGAGCGGTGGGGTCTGTTGGTTTATCAATTAAAGCAGTCGATTGCACAGTTATCCCACCTCACCTGGTTTTCTCGGTCTAAGTGGTGGTTGTTTTTAAGGTGAACCTTGCGGCTCTCCAGGACCAGTGCTGGGCACACCTGACTTTACTCATTTTTTCCGCAATTCCGTGTTCACCCAGATGTGCCGGAAACTTCTGCGGGTTTGATCAGATAGCGACAGAAAAAACACAATCGGACACACAGGTGTTCCTCAGGAGATGTGTTGACCGTATGTTTCAGATACGGGGACCTGGTTGGGCTTTGACTCTACTTCTAATATCTTGTTTCGAACAAATGTGTATGCTACTGGTTTTGTTGAAAAACTGGTTTTATTTTAAAGACTACATTTTATACATAATGTTATCCTCTGGGCTTCTGAGCTGCTCATTTGGTTAAGACACCATGTGGTGGTGCATCAATGAGTCAGAGGGTCTCAGATTGAATTCAGACCATGCCCAGGTTTGGAAGGTAAAAGTCCTCCCCAGTTCGAGGTAGAACTAATTAGTGAAATCAGCCGGCTGAGTTCATGGGTGGAAGGCCTTTTAATTTCTGACCCCTGGACTCTCCTTCTCTGACCCTGCCAATGGGAAGGTGGCCTGCAGCTCTCCAGTATGTGAGTTACCCAGGGCCTGGGAGGGTTCACTGGGTTATGGGCCCATGTTTCACCGCTCTCTAGCAACCCCTACTGGTCATACTATTTCATGTTGAAATAATTACGTGGATTAGAATGGTTCACTATAAAGTAGCCATACAAACATGTTCATAACTAAAATAAATGTGTTCTGGAGGGTAATTACCCTTTAAAAGTTTTTTATTTTAATGTCACTTGGCAAATCTGTTTATTTCTTCGCCTTCAGGCTGTGCTGATTTACTGACGGTAATAACTCCCCAGAAGTCGGTTAACGTGACAAGCGGGGGGAATGTGTCTCTGGACTGCACCTTCAACACCAATGCGGCCACCACCAACCTCAACATCCAGTGGGCCTTCAACCCCAAATCCAGCATGATTCCTCAGCAGGTAAGAGTCCTACAGCCATCCTGGGCCCCAGTGTCTGCTCCAGCCTCCCTCCACATCACAGTGTCAGAATACAGCCCTGGAGGGCCGCAGTGTCTGCGGGTTTAACTCCGGTCCTGGAGGGGGCGCTGTGTCTGCAGGTTTAACTCCAGTCCTGGAGGGCCACAGTGTCTGCAGGTTTAACTCCAGTCCTGGAGGGCCGCAGTGTCTGCAGGTTTAACTGCAGTCCTGGAGGGCCGCAGTGTCTGCAGGTTTAACTCCAGTCCTGGAGGGCCGCAGTGTCTGCAGGTTTAACTCCGGTCCTGGAGGGCCGCTGTGTCTGCAGGTTTAACTCCAGTCCTGGAGGGCCGCAGTGTCTGCGGGTTTAACTCCAGTCCTGGAGGGCCGCAGTGTCTGCAGGTTTAACTCCGGTCCTGGAGGGCCGCAGTGTCTGCAGGTTTAACTCCAGCCCTGGAAGGGGCGCTGTGTCTGCAGGTTTAACTCCAGTACTGGAGGGCCACAGTGTGATGGTAATGATTTTTACAGTGCTCTTTTTTCATGATCTCCAGTCCATCCATGTAAAATGGCTTTCTGTGTACTGAGGTCTCCATTAGCGTAGGCTGATTGTGTGATCAGCTCAAATGAGTCCGATCAAAATAAGTAGCGTTCCTGTGGGGCCGCAGTCCCTGTGAATACGATATGACATCACAGTCCTGAGCATGAGGCATGCCTGTGCTGATGAGCTGTATGTAAACAGGACACTGGCTGATTGGTATTTTTGATCGATAAACCACCCTGCTGTAAAGTCCAGCTATCCCAGCTTGAAAATTGAGCTGGTCATAAAGCTGGTCTAGCTGAGGATGAGCTGGTCAACCAGCTAAACCATGTCAAGCTGGGAGCTGGTCTGAACTGGTCAACCAGCTAAACCATGTCAAGCTGGGAGCTGGTCTGAACTGGTCAACCAGCTAAACCATGTCAAGCTGGGAGCTGGTCTGAACTGGTCAACCAGCTAAACCATGTCAAGCTGGGAGCTGGTCTGAACTGGTCAACTAGTTTTTCAGCCAGGCATTAATGGATGCTGAACCAGTATTGGTGTGCTAGTGCTAATATGACCATAGCTGCTTCCCATGCAGTGCATACTATTCAATACAGCTCATCCATACTATTCAATACAGCACATCCATACTATTCAATACAGCTCATCCATACTATTCAATACAGCACATCCAAATGTCTAGGATGGGACAGGTTGGAACTGGAAGGAAAGGATTTTGAGGGATTGGGGGCGGGGAAACCTCTATCAGCCGTTCTTTTGTACTTGGTTTCAACTGTTTGCAAATGAGGACTGTGTACTTTACCCAAACACGTCTCAAACAAGGAAGCGATTAGCAGTCAGTACAAATGAACAAGCTCCTCTGCACAGTGTGCTGTGTGTGGCGCTACCCATCCTTCTGAAGGATCAATGGAGAGTTAAATTCCTCTGCTGAACAGTTGTTATGGGAATTAAGTGCTCAGCAGATCCAGAGTACTGCACTGTACCACTGGTGTAAAATGTTCTTTTGATCCACAGACTTCCTTGGAGAAACACAAGATCAACAAATACACCCACTTAATCACGATGTGTGCAGACATAGTGTATGGGGAAGGTTTGGGTGCAGGAGGGCTTTTCGGTTGTGGAACGAGGTTTATGGAAACCTCTTTTTTTGGGGAGAACACTGAATTGGCATTATGTTTGAACTAATTTAGTTGTTAACTAACTAGCTAACCAACTACTGAGAAGTTAATATATATAGCTTTGTTAATGCATTTGTACATGATACTTCATGTTAAAAACTATGTGTTAATGGTTAACTGATTATAAGTTCATCCTATGGTTTGCTAATATAAATGTATGCCAGTATAAATATTAATGTAAGTTAGTAGTTAGTAGTTAGTAGTAAACAAATAGATTTTTTAAAAGTAAATTGTATTGCTTAATGAATGTATTAAGCATGAAATTTATTCATGTTTAATACATTAATCATTCATTCATGATTAACAACTACATTAGTAAACTAATTGTAAAGTGTGACCATTTTTTTTATAAAATTCTTCCATTTCAGGTTTACTACTACATATCAGGAAAGGCTGTCGTCCAGGGCAAGTTTGAGGGTCGAGTGAAGGAGCCCATGTTCCCAAACGTCACAAAGAACGCGTCCATAACCATCAGCAACATGAAACCGTCTGATTCAGGCATCTACAGCTGCGAGGTCCACAACTTCCCCGACGCAGAGGGCAAGACAGAGGGGAACATCATCGTCAATGTTTTAGGTAAAATCCACCCGGCTGCTCTCGTGGTCTTTGTGTGTAGAACACACAAAAAAAGTCCAACACTTATTGTACAAGCATTGAATCTTTCACTTCAACATTTTGAGCTGGCAGAAAGCTCAGGAAACCAGGAAACTGTTAACATAACACTGAACATAACATAACATATCATAACATAATTCAGCCTAGGAATTCCTACCATTATAGTGTAGCTACTGCTTAATTTGGCTTAGTTTGTCTGAAAGCTAAATAGTTTCTAGCACTGTATCAAGCTTGGTCTTGAAAACCCCAAGAGAGTTTTTGCCTCGATACGTGTCCTGCCAATCTATTCCACACAGTGACCACTCGCAGTGTGAAAAACAACTCTGTAATATCTGTGCAGAATTTATCCTTTGCCAATTTCCATTTGTGCCCTCTCGTTCTGCTGACCAAACTCACCCTGAAGTTCACTTTTTTAATCCCTTTAATAAATTTAAAATCCCCTTCAGTCTCCTTTTACTAAACTTAAAGAGATTAAGCATCTTAAGTCTTTCCTCATACCTTTTATCTTTTATACATGGAATCAATCTGGTTGCCCTTCTCTGAACCTGTTTTAGTTGATCTACTGAGTCCCTCTTCTTGCAACTAGATTTAATATACATAATTGTATACAGTTCTGTGTCTGTTGGCCATGTACTCTATAGATGGTAAAATTATGGTTAGTAAATATAGTAAATAAGCAGACAATATATTCAGTAAAAATGTCTCTCAGATTGAAGGCAGCGGACTGATAAAGGCATATGTAGTATAATAAAGGTCACATCTTCTACAGCAAACCTTCCAGCCATCACCAATTACATTGTACTTCATTAGACAGTAGATGCCATTAGAGAGCATTTACTGTAGGCCTTATCTAAAATGGCCGCCCTGCTACGTTCAGCCTTGGCTCTTATGCAGCTGAACCACCCAAGAAATGTTTGCTCTTGCTGGTTAAACACAGTTTCTCCTCCTGGTGTGGGAGAGTGGAGAGTGGAGAGAGGGTGTGTATATGTGTGGGGTAAAGGTGTGAATGTTTTGTTTGCTCTCGTTCCTGAAGAGAAGCCGTCCACCGCCTTCTGCGGGGTCCATGGCACCGTGGAGTCGGGTCACCTGGTCTCCCTCACCTGTCATACAGAGAGGGGAAACCCCACCCCCACCTTCACCTGGACCAAGCTCGACCAGGGCAAGGCCAGGAGCGCTCGCGGGGCCGCAGGTGAGTCTGTCTACCTTACCTGTCCTGACATGAGACCTTACCTGTACTGACATGAGACCTTACCTGTCCTGACATGAGACCTTACCTGTACTGACATGAGACCTTACCTGTCCTGACATGAGACCTTATCTGTCCTGACATGAGACCTTACCTGTCCTGACATGAGACCTTACCTGTACTGACATGAGACCTTACCTGTCCTGACATGAGACCTTACCTGTCCTGACATGAGACCTTACCTGTCCTGATATGAGACCTTACCTGTACTGACATGAGACCTTACCTGTCCTGACATGAGACCTTACCTGTACTGACATGAGACCTTATCTGTCCTGACATGAGACCTTACCTGTCCTGACATGAGACCTTACCTGTACTGACATGAGACCTTACCTGTCCTGACATGAGACCTTACCTGTACTGACATGAGACCTTACCTGTCCTGGCATGAGACCTTACCTGTCCTGACATGAGACCTTACCTGTACTGACATGAGACCTTATCTGTCCTGACATGAGACCTTACCTGTCCTGACATGAGACCTTACCTGTCCTGACATGAGACCTTACCTGTCCTGACATGAGACCTTACCTGTCCTGACATGAGACCTTACCTGTACTGACATGAGACCTTACCTGTCCTGATATGAGACCTTACCTGTCCTGATATGAGATCTTACCTGTCCTGACATGAGACCTTACCTGTCCTGATATGAGACCTTACCTGTCCTGACATGAACTGTAGCTTATCCAACATGTTCTAATGACCTTGATATGCACCGTAAGTAAGTCACTTTGGATAAAAGCATCTGCTAAATAACATTTTATGTAATGTAACTCAAGATGTTATCTGCCCTGACACAAGACGTTAATCAAACACAGTTCAGTCAAGTTAGTGTCAACTCCACCTGTAGTTTAAAGGGGCAAGTCTGGCAGCTAAGGTAGAGGCCCAGAAGGTTGGTGGTTCAAGCCCCAGTTATAGCCACAATAGGTTCAGTGCAGCTGTTGGGCCTTTGGGCAAGGCCCTTAACCCTGCATTGCTCCAGATTTGATAGGACCCTGCTTAGTCTAATCAACTATAAGTCATTTTGGATAAATTGTCAGCTTAATAACTGTATTTAGTCAGCTGATCGTGATGTGAGTGGCTCAGGTGGCTTGCTTGCTCCTTATCTCTTTGGTATCGGTCAGTTGTGATGCTTTTGTTGTTGACTGTACATGTATGTTTTGATTGTGTTCTCAGATATTGATTCAGGAACGATGTACATCAGAAACCTGTCACAGTTTGAGTTTGGGGAGTACCGGTGTAACGCCTCCAACAGTGTGGGGTTTTCCATCTGCACAGTTGAACTTACAGAAGGTAAGAATAACAAAATAATATAATAGCTATTATAATAATATGGCGGCATGGATGGTGCAGTGGGTAGCACTGCCGCCTCACAGCAAGGAGGTCCTGGGTTCAAATCCCCGTCGGCCGGGGCCTCTCTGTGCGGAGTTTGCATGTTCTCCCCGTGTCTGCGTGGGTTTCCTCCGGGTACTCCGGTTTCCTCCCACAGTCCAAAGACATGCACGTTTGGCTGATTGGAGAGTCTAAATTGCCCGTAGGTATGAGTGTGTGAGTGAATGGTGTGTGTGCCCTGAGATAGACTGGCGACCTGTCCAGGGTGTATTCCTGCCTTTCGCCCAATGTATGCTGGGATAGGCTCCAGCCCCCCTGCGACCCTGATCAGGATAAGCGGGTTCAGATAATGGATGGATGGATGGATTATAATAATATGATAACATAACTCTACCCATAATACACACGCCCCCCATTTCTTCAATTCTAATACAGAAAAACACATATTTACACATCAAATCTTATTTATCTTACTTTTATGTTAAATAAGGCAAAACTATTGCCAGTAATGTGAGACAGTTTGGACTCATTTCAAGATTTGCCAACGGTGTATGACAATTGTCTGTACTTGAAAACAACAAAGAGAAAAAATAAATACATTTTGGGTCAGTTTCACAGACATGGATTAAGCTGAGAGTCTAGTCTGAGAGTAAATTCTATTTTCAATGGAGATTCTCTATGCAAAACGTAATTTAGTCCAATTTAGAAACCTGCCCCTAAAGTCCCATTATAACACACGCATTTTAGCTCTCACTCCAACACACTTTTCAGTGTTTCAGTGAAACATTTTATACGCATTATGCCTTCAGACGTTCATTCTCCAGGAGCTCATTGGTAGTGTATTTTTACAGTGTTAAGTGTATTTTTACAGTGTTAAGTGTGTTTTTACAGTGTTAAGTGTGTTTTTACAGTGTTAAGCATGTTTTCTCTCTGATTGCTGACCCGGCGCAGAGCTGGGGGATGGGGCCATCGCGGGGGCGGTGATCGGCTCCGTGCTGGGGGCCTGTCTGGTGGTCGCCCTGGTCTGGTTCGTCACACACAGGCTGAAGAAGCGGAAGTACGCGGCAGGAAAGGCAGCCGCTGCCACGGAGATGCAGTGAGTGTTTCAGTCACGTGCAGAGATGCAGTGCGTGTTTCAGTCACGCGCAGAGATGCAGTGCGTGTTTCAGTCACGCGCAGAGATGCAGTGAGTGTTTCAGTCACGCGCAGAGATGCAGTGAGTGTTTCAGTCCCGCGCGGAGATGCAGTGAGTGTTTCAGTCACACGCAGAGATGCAGTGAGTGTTTCAGTCACGTGCAGAGATGCAGTGCGTGTTTCAGTCACGCGCAGAGATGCAGTGCGTGTTTCAGTCACGCGCAGAGATGCAGTGAGTGTTTCAGTCACGCGCAGAGATGCAGTGAGTGTTTCAGTCACGCGCGGAGATGCAGTGAGTGTTTCAGTCACGCGCAGAGATGCAGTGAGTGTTTCAGTCACGCGCGGAGATGCAGTGAGTGTTTCAGTCACGTGCAGAGATGCAGTGAGTGTTTCAGTCACGCGCAGAGATGCAGTGAGTGTTTCAGTCACGCGCAGAGATGCAGTGTGTGTTTCAGTCACGCGCAGAGTGTTTCAGTCACGCGCAGAGATGCAGTGTGTGTTTCAGTCACGCGCAGAGACGCAGTGAGTGTTTCAGTCACGCGCAGAGATGCAGTGTTTCAGTCACGTGCAGAGATGCAGTGAGTGTTTCAGTCACGCGCAGAGATGCAGTGTTTCAGTCACGTGCAGAGATGCAGTGAGTGTTTCAGTCACGTGCAGAGATGCAGTGAGTGTTTCAGTCACACGCAGAGACGCAGTGAGTGTTTCAGTCACGTGCAGAGACGCAGTGAGTGTTTCAGTCACGCGCAGAGATGCAGTGAGTGTTTCAGTCACGCCCAGATGCTCCACAAAGCTCCGAAACCTGTCTGTAAAAAAATTTTTTTTTGACAGTACATTATACAATATTTGATTATGAGCAGTTATTGGACATTTATGTTCTTTTATTTAATCTGGTTTTCTGTTTAAAACCGTTGTTTCTACAAACCGGTGTCAACCGGAGGCAGATGGGTTCCCCTACTGAGTCAGGTTCTGCTCAAGGTTTCTCTCTGTTTCCAGGGAGTTTTTCCTTGCCACTGTTGCCCTAGGAGTACTCTTGGGGCCCGGTTTCTCTGTAAAGCTGCTTTGCGACAAAGGCCCTTTGTGAAAAGCGCTATACAAGTAAAATTGAAATTATACATTAAATATGATCATCGAATCTGCTTCCTGAACCAGCAGCACAGAGATGGAAAAGCACAGTGAAACCCAGGCCTAAGGGGCAGAGCCCTACCATGTGTTTACCCCACATGCTGCTCATTCACTAATTCATCTGTCTGTGTTTACTTACTCATTCAATCATTCAATCATTCACTCATTCTGTCTCCCCCCCCCCCCCCCCCCCCCCCGCAGAGCCCAGCCAGTGAGCAGCGACTCGGTGAAGTACGCCAGCCTCCCCACCAGAGACGGTGCTCACCAGGGCTCTGCCAAAGCCGTGCCCCCCCCACAGGACCCCACGGCCCACAGCCAGGAGGGGGACGCAGAGGCGTAGGGGGGCCGGTCAGCAGGGGGACCTGACCTTAACTACACACTCATAACCACAACCAAAACCAAACTACACGCACCAATCCACAACCAAAACCAAACCACACGCACCTATCCACAACCAAAACCTTAACCACACATTCCTAATCACAACCCACACCCAAACTACACGTTCCTGTCAACAATGTAACAAAACCCAAACCACACAGGCCTCTCAGCACCCAGACCCAAACCACACGCATTTCCCGACCAAATCCTGACCCAAACCACACACACCTTTCCAAACCACACATGCCTCTCAGTAGAATATTTCACTCACGTTCCTGACAGTTTCCACATGATCCAAAGTAAAAGATTGTTCAGTGGATTGAAATATTATCGGACCTGGTTTGACTAATAGTCATTCTGATAGTCCTGATCTTATTTCTGAAGTAGGTAGAAAAGTTCATTACATTCCAGCCCACTGAAATGCACTCTCACAATTTTTTATCTTTTTTTATGTGTTTTTAGCTTTTTTTAAGTATTATAATTGAACAGATTGTTGCATTTTATGTTGTATCAGGTGTGTAGTACATTTTGAAACTCAATCAAAAGTGAATAAGGAAGAAAGAGTTTAGTAATGAATTTGAAATCATGTTGACGTGATGATTTTTTCTCGCCTGTGGATTTTTTAAAGTTGTTTATGATGAAAATGCACATACAAACGAGACGGTGGATGGAACTCTGACTCGTTTTATGAATATAAAGGTTTCTTCCATTTTGGCAGAGGATTGTGTGTTTGATATTTGTGGAACAGAAAGGGAGAAACCAGTCAGCATGTTCCTTGTGTAATTTTGATCAAAAGTATCAAATCTTAAAATCCTAAAAGAATATTACTACACTTTGTGATAAAAAATAAAGATGTTTAGAGAGATTGAGACTTCCTTGCATCCTTACAACTGACATGAACCCAAATTTCAGCTCGACATGATCATAATTTGGACTAATCATTTTTTTTATAATTAGCATCCTTTTGCTGTTAGTCTGCTCAAGTTATAAACATCCTATTATTTACATCACGAAACCTGCAGTGGCTCTTCCACTGGATCAAGAATGAAGACAACCGTGACTAACTGCAGCTCATCAGAGGCCGAGAGGCCGTTTTGTAACAGCTTGGGTAATATCCACAGACCGGGCGGCCATTTTGTAACAGCTTGGGTAATATCCACAGACCGGGCGGCCATTTTGTAACAGCTTAGGTAATATCCACAGACCGGGCGGCCATTTTGTAACAGCTTAGGTAATATCCGCAGACCGGGCAGCCATTTTGTAACAGCCACAGACCGGGCGGCCATTTTGTAACAGCTTAGGTAATATCCACAGACTGGGCGGCCATTTTGTAACAGCTTAGGTAATATCCACAGACAGGGCAGCCATTTTGTAACAGCCACAGACCGGGCGGCCATTTTGTAACAGCTTGGGTAATATCCACAGACCGGGCTGCCATTTTGTAACAGCTTAGGTAATATCCACAGACCGGGCGGCCATTTTGTAACAGCTTAGGTAATATCCACAGACCGGGCGGCCATTTTGTAACAGCTTAGGTAATATCCACAGACCGGGCGGCCATTTTGTAACAGCTTAGGTAATATCCACAGACCGGGCAGCCATTTTGTAACAGCCACAGACCGGGCGGCCATTTTGTAACAGCTTGGGTAATATCCACAGACCGGGCTGCCATTTTGTAACAGCTTAGGTAATATCCACAGACGGAGAGGCCATGTTGTAACAGCTTAGGTAATATCCGCAGACTGAGCGGACTGGACTCGGAGATCAGGTGGGCTGATGGGAATGATGAGGAGCATCTACAGGGTGCTCCCACGGCCGTCAGGAATGAGGCGCTCTTTGAAGTGTCTGAGATTTCAGCCAATCAGGAGTATGCAGGGGCGCGAGGCCCATCTGCCCGTCCATCGCTTTGAAACGGGCCAAAGCTACAAGCTTTCCCCTGAATAACCACAGAGCAGCACAGAGCAGCACAGAGCAACACAGAGCAGCACAGAGCAACACAGAGCAACACAGAGCAGCACAGAGCAACACAGAGCAGCTTCCCCTGAATAACCACAGAGCAGCACAGAGCAGCTTCCCCTGAATAACCACAGAGCAGCACAGAGCAGCACAGAGCAGCTTCCCCTGAATAACCACAGAGCAGCACAGAGCAGCTTCCCCTGAATAACCACAGAGCAGCACAGAGCAGTACAGAACAACACAGAGCAACACAGAGCAACACAGAGCAGCACAGAGCAGTACAGAACAACACAGGGCAACACAGAGGAGCACAGAGCAACACAGAGGAGCACAGAGCAACACAGAGGAGCACAGAGCAACACAGAGCAGCACAGAGCAACACAGAGCAGCTTCCCCTGAATAACCACAGAGTGGCGTTTATGTGCAATGGTCACATATGAGCTGCCAAGCTGTGTGGAGCAGGAGGACAAAACCTGGCTCCTGAGTTTAGGAAGAAAGACAAATTTCCTGTTGCCTGAACTGAAAATTCGAAACAAAAATATTTTCATAGAAAGGGGGTTAATATAGCTGTTCACATAACATGACTAGTATCTGTTTCAGGTCCTGAAATACACTTGCGCATTAAAACTTGCAATAAGATACATAGGAAACTGGGGTCTTATAGGTCTTTATAGGTATTTACTTGATTTAGTTAGAGGATTTATTTTTTTAACCTTTTATTACTTGGTGGATGTCCTGATGAATGTTGTTTAAATAATATACCACTGTCAAATAAATATTCATTCTAAAATAATGAATGAAGAAATCTTTTTTTTCTGAAGCCACCAGCAGGAGGCGCTAATGCTCCAAATTCACAAGAGGAAATTTAGTAAAAAGACAATTTCCTGTGTGGCTAACAATCTGGCTTTCATCACAGAGGGAAGATGTTAGGGAACTTGCTCCTGAGAACCTTTTGTTTCATAATTCAATTTTTTTATTGTTAGAGCTGAGAAAATGTATAACAAAAACTCAATGGTGGCATTAATGTTTTATTACATTTGTGCTTCTTTTTTTTTCCATTTTAGCCATCAAATTATAGCTCACAAATACTGTACATTAGACGATACAAGGGTTGACCATGATTTAAATAAATACAAATTAAATCTAAATCAGTTAACAGGATATTTAAAACACTAGAATTTCTTTAGCTGCTTCGTGCCATGGCCTAAAACGGAAAGCATCTTTAAGTAAAAGTGCAGAGCTCAACAGTATGAAAAATACAAGAAAACACTGTGCAAATGAATGTTGAGTGGGTTCCCCAAGCATGGGTCCCAAATGCTATTTTGTAGGCGATGTTTCGTGGCGTCATGATATCGAAGGTCTTGCTTTTGTGGCAGTTCTGGTGGGCCCACCTTCCCGCGCGCGAGGCTGACGGTCGAGATGGTTAAAGGTGACACACTCACACACACTCTTTTGGGGAATCCTTCACACCACATACTTTCCAAAGGTCAAAGTTTTTCACTGGTGAAAAACATGATGATGATGTTTTGTCTTTTGTCATAGAAAGTGAGTAACATGCTCACACACAAAAAAAAACAACAACCATGTTCTCTCGAGGTGAATCTCTTTTAGCAAAGCCAGGTAAAAATGTGATTCATACAAACACGCTTCAAATGATTTTAGACTAACAAAATATTTTACAAAATATGTTTTCAAAATTATATACAAATATATAACATTTATAAAACTTTACAGTACATGGAATATTGTACAGCACAGTTCCTGTGATCTACCATCCTGCTTTTATGGTTTCACTCCAAACCTAAGAAAGCGCACCTCACTCGACAGCTTGAGATCTTGTTGAGCTGCTAATTAGCAGAATCAGCTGTCAAATGAAGGTTGAAGAGGAAACCTACAGGGTGGTAGAGCTCCAGGAAACAGGGTCGGCCATCTTTGGGCTTTTTGCGGAGCCGAAGCCCGGGAGACGCCCTCGGAGCGGCCCGCTCACATTTCCGTGACGGACTTCACCACGCTGCTTCGCCTCCGGTTCATGGCGTACATCTTCTTGAACTTGCCCTGGACGACGCAGATGATGGTCTTCCGGAAGGTGCTGGACAGGAAAAAGTAGATGAGGGGGTCCAGGCAGCTGTTGAGGGCCGAGAGACAGAGGGCCAGCTCGTTCAGGAGGTGCAGCGTCTGCTTGGCGTCTACCTGGGAGAGCATGTCCTCCTGGGAGCGCACGCCCAACTGGGCGAGCACATAGGGCACGCGGATGGCGTGGTAGGGCATGAAGCAGACGGTGAAGATGACCGGCACCACGAACGTCTTCACGATGACCCGCCTCTTCTTGCGCCGGGCCTGCTCGTCGTTGCCCAGCGAAATGGACCAGAGCTTCACGCTGATCTGCCCGTAGGAGCCCAGGAAGCCCAGGGCCAGCACGTAGAACAGCGCCACCGTGACCAGGTTGATCACCGCCCCGGAGGTGCTCTTCCGGTGGAAGTGGAAGCAGATCTCCTCGCAGGGGCCCTCGGGCCTGCCCCCCAGCAGGAAGGGGAGGGTCCCGCAGACCAGCAGCGCCCACACGGCGTAGGACACCTTGCGGCTCCACTCCACCTTCTGCACCCGGAACACCCAAACGGGCTTCATGATCTTCAGGTAGCGGTCCAGGCTGATCAGGCTGAGGAAGAGGATGCTGGCGTACATGTTGACGTAGAAGAAGGTGCCCACCAGCCTGCAGACGAGGAAGGGGCCGCGCCGGTGGTGGTAGTAGATGCGCAGGGGCAGGCAGAGCACCAGCAGCAGGTCGGCGGCCGCCATGTGCCGCATGTAGACGGAGATGGAGGAGCGGGAGCGGGAGCGGAGGAAGAAGACGGCCGTCGCCACGGCGTTGCCGAGCAGCCCCAGGACGAAGATGACGGAGTAGCAGGCGGGCAGAACCCGCGTCAGGAAGCCGTCCTCGACGGCGCAGCTGCTGTTGCTGTGGGAACCGCTGAGGTTCGCCGGCGGTGCAAGCGTCTCCGTCGCGTTGTGGGACATACTGAGCTTCTCACGCGCCCTCTGGTACAGTCACAGACGTGATGGCAGACACGCTGCAGCAACGATGAAGAAAACAATGAATATTACACACAGTTACAATTACAATTACAATTACAATTACAATGAGGAAATTGTATTTCATTCCACAATTTTGAGAGCATTGCTTTTTTTTCAGAACATTATTACATTACATTACATTATTGCCATTTTGGCATTACATTACATTACATTATTGCCATTTGGCAGACGCTCTTATCCAGAGCGACGTACAGTTGATTAGACTAAGCAGGAGACAGTCAGACCACAGTGAGAGACTCCTGACCCAGACAACTTCATCAGGACTAGCCCAAAAATAAAGACCGGAGGAACACACTGAGCTCAGAGCAGAACACACCGCTTAACGAACAGAGACACCTACAAAACCTTCCTCAGAGTCGAAAAACTGATCACAACGGAACAGAACATAATTTCCCTTATTTTATATTTAAGTTTTCTGGGCAAACAGTCTTTTACTATAAGATATTATGCAAATTTACCCACCGGATTAAGTTTCCTTGCGGGTGTTTCTTATAAGCAATTATTATTTACAAAATAATAAAAACTAGACAAGGCACATTCTAACACTACGCAGCTTCCAGGAACTAATGAGTCCAATTGTGGAAAGTGTGGATCCGGCGATGGCGCTGGGTCAACACGGTCGGACTCACCTCAGCGACTGGCTCTGTGCAGTCTGTGCTCTGCTCTGACATCGGGTGCCTGGAGCCGCAGGTGCGGGATGCGTTCGTGCAGAGCGACCGCAAGTAGGAAGGGCGTCTGAAAGCTGACGCTCATATTCTTCCGAGCGCTGAGTGGCCTGCCCACAGCTCAGCGGGGACTCCCCACATTTCCATTGCGCTCAGAGTACATCAGCATGGGGCAGTAGCTGGCTCATACGGGCATGGGGGCAAACGCTCGATCATATTAGCATGGGGCAGTAGGTAGCTCATATTAGCATGGGGGCAGTAGGTAGCTCATATTAGCATGGGGGCAGTAGGTAGCTCATATTAGCATGGGGCAGTAGGTAGCTCATATTAGCATGGGGGCAGTAGGTAGCTCATATTAGCATGGGGGCAGTAGGTAGCTCATATTAGCATGGGGCAGTAGCTAGCTCATACGGGCATGGGGGCAGTAGCTGTCTCATACGAGCATGGGGGCAGTAGCTAGCTCATACGAGCATGGGGCAGTAGCTAGCTCATACTAGCATGGGGGCAAACGCTCGATCATATTAGCATGGGGGCAAACGCTTGATCATATTAGCATGGGGCAGTAGCTAGCTCATATTAGCATGGGGACAGTAGGTAGCTCATTGTTAGCTCGGGCAGTAGCTGGCTCATATTAGCATGGGGACAGTAGCTGGCTCATATTAGCATGGGGCAGTAGCTGTCTCATACGAGCATGGGGGCAGTAGCTAGCTCATACGGGGATGGGGGCAGTAGCTAGCTCATACGGGCATGGGGGCAGTAGCTAGCTCATACTAGCATGGGGGCCAACGCTCGATCATATTAGCATGGGGGCAAACGCTCGATCATATTAGCATGGGGGCAAACGCTCGATCATATTAGCATGGGGCAGTAGCTAGCTCATATTAGCATGGGGACAGTAGGTAGCTCATTGTTAGCTCGGGCAGTAGCTGGCTCATATTAGCATGGGGCAGTAGCTGTCTCATACGAGCATGGGGGCAGTAGCTAGCTCATACGGGCATGGGGCAGTAGCTAGCTCATATTAGCATGGGGACAGTAGGTAGCTCATTGTTAGCTCGGGCAGTAGCTGGCTCATATTAGCATGGGGCAGTAGCTGGCTCATATTAGCATGGGGCAGTAGCTGGCTCATATTAGCATGGGGCAGTAGGTAACTAATAGTTAGCATGGGGGCAGTAGCTGGCTCACATTAGCATGGGGCAGTAGCTGGGTAGACCAGGGACAATCAAACCACAGTCCTTGAGGGTTAAGAACTGCTGGTTTCCCACCGTCCCTTTACCTGGGAGTCAGGTATGAAGACAGGCTGGCCAACCAGTAAATTACCTGGGAGAAAAGAAAACCTGGGCTGGATTTGGATTCAAGGACCAGATTTGAGGATGGGGTACACAGTAAGTACACAAACACTGCAGATTCAGAGTATGTAACTATCACAGTGTTCATAAACACTGAAGATTCATAGTGTGAAACTATTACAGTGTTCATAACCACTGAAGATTCAGAGTGTGAAACTATTACAGTGTTCATAAACACTGAAGATTCAGAGTGTGAAACTATTACAGTGTTCATAAACACTGAAGATTCAGAGTATGTAACTATCACAGTGTTCATAACCACTGAAGATTCAGAGTGTGAAACTATCACAGTGTTCATAAACACTGAAGATTCAAGAGTGTGAAACTATCACAGTGCTCATAACCCAGGTGTTTGTAAAACCAGGAACAAAAATTTGCTGTTTGATGTGACAGTCAATGAAACAAACAATGAATTTTGACGATACAGTATATCACTGAACCAGAGGTATATTGTGCTTTATGTAACAGTAACAGTAATCTTACTGTCTTAGATCATTTCGTCTCTTGCACTGAAAAAGTGAATTGATCATTATCACGCCCTTGCAACTTTCAAAAGTACAATAGTTTGACCTGACCTTTCTATATGGTATTATTCGGCTTTTATCCAGCACGGTGAGGCCATTCTTCAGAGAAACATGAATATAAAATGCACAGCAAGCCCGTACCTGAAGATTACTATCAGTCACAGAAAAGGAAATTGGCTAACTGCTGAAGCTAAGCAGCCATACCACCCTGTACCCTTATCATGGCTAACCGCTGAAGCTAAGCAGCCACACCACCCTGTACCCTTCTCAAGCTGTGTACAAAATTGCCTACACTTACATCCTTAACATGTTATAATAGCTGAAGATCACTAACAGGTACCTTCTGAGACCGCAGTATATGTTGCTCAGTTAGAACATGGAAATGTGGTTTATTTATTATCGCAGTAATTATCACAGTTCTGAGGTACTGAAACCCGGCTGGGAAGCCTGTCGCATTTCCTGTCGCTGCTGAGAATCAGTCTTGTTCATATCCAGTTAAAACCACAAAATTTAAAAAAGCACATTGTTTGTTCAACTATAAGCTGTTCATCAGAAGCCACCAGGGGTCTTTGCACGGTGTGGAGGCCCTGTGCACTCTCCTGTTATGAATGCAGCACAAAACAACTGCATTATCCCTGCAGCAACTACCATCTCACGCATGCACAAAACAACTGCATTATCCCTGCAGCAACTACCATCTCACGCATGCACAAAACCAAAGAGCTGCAGCAACTACCATCTCACGCATGCACTAAACCAAAGAGCTGCAGCAACTACCATCTCACACATGCATGCTGCAGGGTCACTCTAGGCTGAGCTGCAGAGGGCATGTATTGTATGTTACCAAATCAAATAAAGCAACATACTGTCTCCGGTCCATATCTTCACAGAAACACGATGATTTATGCTCATTTATCTTTCTGGGGGTGAATTGAATGCAAAAAGAGAGGGAACACCCTGCTGCTTCCAGGAGGTGCTTATGAAAGGGAAGGAAAGCCCAGCACTCTTCATTCTGAAAATTACGTTTATTTATTTGGAACACTGCTTTCGTGAGGATGTGGCAGTAAATATTATTCATTTTGCTCTTATGATCTATTGCGAAATACAAGGTTGTTAGGCAACACGAAAAGCAGAATCATGCACGGTGCAGTCCGTAAGTATTTAAACAGTGTCGCAGTTTTAGTTGCGTTGACTCTATACTCTGTGAGGGAATGGCAGCCCTTTTTAAACATACTAACATTCGGTGGTGACCTGTGGTTTACTCATTCTTTTTTCAGGTAACATGAAACTGGGTCAGTTAATTCGAAAACCAACCTGTCTTAAATGAATGACCCGGCTACCTTTTGGGGAAACAAAAGTAATCGGACAGTTGGCTGCTCAGCTGTGGGTCATTGTATCATTAGTTCATGAACAAGAAAGCTGACGAAAGGTCTAGAGTTGATTCTGTTGCTACTATCTCCCAACATTTATTATTATTATTATTATTATTATATTTGTTGTTCAGGTACTACAAGCTAGTCGAATAATATATATTATATATGTATATTATATTATTGGCATTTGGCAGACGCTCTTATCCAGAGCGACGTACAGACGTACAGATTAGACTCAGCAGGAGACAATCCTCTCCTGGAGCAATGCAGGGTTAAGGGCCTTGCTCAAGGGGCCCAACGGCTGTGCAGATCTTATTGTGGCTACACCGGGATTATCCCAGTCAATTACCTTAACCACTACGCTACAGGCCGAATAATAAAACAATAACAGCTTTTAAAATGTGCTAGCTTTACCTTGGGAGCCAGATAGCTCAAAACAAATGATCGACCTGCATCATTTAGCCAAATGTTGCAACATAATCAAGCACAGCGTCATCTGCAGTATATCATATTGTATACCGTTTAAGCAGTGGCAGAACACAAGGAATACAGTCAGAAAGGTTCTGCCGAGATCCCACAACAAACTCTATACAAGCTTTTTATGAATAACATAACTTGCTTTCATAACATGACATAACTCCGCTAACCTTAAGTCTATGTACGGCCCTGCTTACTCTCACTGCCCTGCGGAGGGAACGGTGAGAAAAAAAAAAGGTTTTACGGTCAGCTGCTACGTTCGCAAACAACACAGAAACTCCTACGGCTGGCCACAGAGACCAATATTATTACATTCATCACAGGCAAACTAGTTTCCTAACCTTTAAGCAACGTAGTGGTCTTTTCCCAATCTGCGTACACTCTCATGTACGTTTTCATGTACGCAGATGTGTTATCTGGTGCCCACACTAAAATACCCTGGGGGGGCAGCATCACCACAGTGCCAACAGTGACCATCAAAGCCATTTCTCCTTTCAGTGGTGACGTGTGGTTTACTCATTCTTTTTTCAGGGAACATGAAACTGGGTCAGGTCATTCTAAAACCAACCTGTCTTAAATGAATGACCCGGCTTTATATTTTCACACACAAAATACACTCGGTGCCCACTTTATTAGGTAGACCTGTACACCAGCGGGTTAATGCTAATATTTAATCAGCCAATCAACCTCAAATTGGATAGGCTACAGCAGCAGAAGACCAATATATCAACAACAAAAAAAAGTTGAATAAATACCTCATTGAGTGTATGTCAAGTGGAAATAAATACTTAAAAGTGTTATTTAAAAAGTGTTATTTACATGCCAAGAAATTAGGCCTTACATTTTCACATCAATTCTTTTCATATTTACAGAGAAATCTGATCTTCATGTGCAGTAGGTAATTGCTGTAGCACACTTCCACAATGCTCAAACCATAGAAAGGCTTATTCTATTTTACTCTTTAGCCTTTGTAACATTGAATTGAAGACCTTTTTGCAGTTCTTTCGGTTCTGTAAAAGACAGCCAGAAAAAAGCCACTTCCTGCGTGGGCCAGATCATGTAGCTAACCTGCACAGCTGTAGATAAGCACCCCCAAACAGACAGAGGAAGGGGCTTGTGAGCAGGTCGGTCTTTCAGACTGACTCCACCTGCAGGCTGAACTCTATGTTCATGAATATGCTTGTAGGCAGCTAGCTAAGGTACATGCCTGGGACCCGGAAGGTTGGTGGTTCAAGCCCCAGTGTAGCAACTACATATAAATTATTATTATTGTCATGGATATGCCTGCATGTTAGAGACAAATCTCATGTCTCCACCATGGGGGAAGTGTGTGGAATAGTCACAGTGTCCACTGTAGGGGAAGATGTGGAACAGTCATGGCCTCCAGGGCAGGTATATACGTGCACAAGATTCACCTGGGCAAGTGCAAACAGGCCAATCACAGAGGAAATTTAAAATAATTACAAAATAAATGCAAAATATTGAATCCCATGGCACACAGAGAAAATTGTAAAAATAAATATGCATCAATTATATAAATAATCATATAAACGCAGCAATATATGAGTCAACAAATTGTGAAAATAATTCAATAATTAGAGAGAGAATTAGAGAGAGATGGAATGACGCGCGTCCAATGGCTGTCCGGCTTTCTGAGACCTTGCGTGGAAATATTGTTTCTTTAGCGCTGGGTTTAAAATCGAGCGGCACGTTTGACTTGAAGTCTTCAACATACGCCGGTTTTCACCCTCAAGAGTCATGGCTCAAATAGCCCACGTGACCGTGTCAGTCACGACATGTAGGGGCGGCGATGGGGGTGGAGATAGAAGGCATTCCAGGTCAATAAATCTGCAAATTCGCCGTGGATGGCGATACTTTGTTTAACCAATATGTGGCAGCAAATTCCATTGTATGAGTACACTATATAATAGCAGGCTACCCTTGCCAACGGCAAAAACATCTTACTCTGTATATTGCATTTCTGTTCAGTTTTACAATTGCATAGATATTTGAATTAGTGAAGCACAAGAAAATGAACATCATGAACGTCACGAGCATCATAATGTGAATGTTGAATTTCTTTTCAATTCTACATATAATCCACGGACACATACATTGACACAAAATATAGAGAGTACCTGGGATGTGTTACGAATGTGTGCAGTCTGAGGTTTTGAATAAGGATTGTGGAGATACAAGGGGCATAACTATAGCGTCATTGGACCTGATAAACGGACTCGCAGTCGGTAGAGTGCTGGACTTGTGTGGTATTACTCAGCTTAAACAACAAGCCTGGTCGTATCATTGCGCAATAAAACAGCTGCATTATATGTACAAAAATAAGCTACTGATGTATTTGTGGGAAACACCATCGCGACAGGGGTGGCCTGTTTTCTGACAAAAAAAAATGAACTTTACTGGTGTGCGGCGCTCACAGAGTGCTTCGCGTAAAACAACAACCCGGTACAGACAAGAATAGAAGCAACTGCGCCCAGCGCGCGGGACCGTGCTCACGCGCGTTGCTGCAGCGCCTGCCCCCCGCTTCACGCAGCCTTGGTAGATTCCCGTAGCTTTGTCAGCACCACGTAACTGTTCCAAGGAAGCTGCAGTAATCCGCCCCCCTCCATCATATAAATGTCTATTTGCTTTGTCAGTCGTGTCCCAGCAGTACAACCTCTGATTTGATCCGAACTTAGGACTTTTACCCGTGGCCGTGCTTTATCAGACTGCCACGGTTCCTTATCGGTCTTTTTCCATCTCACCGCGACACCTGGCCAACCTCCTGCGAGGCTTGAGCAAGGGCACCTCTGGTTTGTTGTTGTAGCAGTTAGGCAGTTAGGATGACATTAAAATCTAATAAAAACGAGCCGGCAGCCGTGTTCGAGCGGGTCAACAGCGTCCGAACGGCGCTCTCTGACCTATACCTGGAAAAGCTGCTGCAAAACAAGCCGAAGTCAGAGAAGGTAAGATGTTTTGGAGCTGATGATCTAGCGTGCTTTAAGCCACTTCCTCTCCGTGCGATTTCAGACCAGTGGTTAATTGCATCTGACAAATTGGCTAAATTATACTCGGATAATTAATATCTATTATCTTGGTTATCACCACTTCCATGTGTAGAATGATTGAGTGCTTGGTATCTGGTATACTCGAGAAATTGTGCGTAAAGGCATCCAGTATGCAGCCTACCTCGACTCCTTTTGGCAGCACAAGGTCGAGATGCGCTGGTTTGTACTGGAACTACCCGGTTTAGCCGGTGATGGATATCACTATATAGAGAACTTTCGTTCACATCTGGCGTGCGCTGTTTTGGGCATTTGCGTTCATTTCAATTCTTATAAACATGACCTATCATCTTTATTTTTGTGATGTCAAGATGATAATGCAATATGGATTTTTGCTTTACATTGTTTATGGAAAAGAGGAAGTCTTGCACATTTTCTCAGGTCCACATTAAAGCGTAACAGTTAGTCTGGTGGTTCGGAAGTTTGTGATGGATAACTACAACAGTGACGTGTTTACAGAATTAGTACTGCTGGCAAGTCGAGTCGAGTCGAGTCAAGAAAAATATATTTGAAAGAATAGAGGAAGGACAAGGCAACTGGTAAATCGTCCGAAGAAGTAGAAATGAACTGGTGTGAGGCTAGTAGCCTACTGCACAAAACGTTCTCACAGTGTTACGACATTGGCAGAACATTCCAGCAACATTGTGAGAACGTTTTGTGTCAGTTGGGTGGTCAGTGCGCCGCACTCTCGCGCTAAATGTTCCCTGCGCGTTCTCCTACAATTACACGGCTGATGTGCCTCGCGCTGCCCACCGGGAGTTCAGCTCTCACTGTGGCACGTGAGAGTAGCGCTCACGACTCGCGCGACCACTGAAGCTAATCAGTGCATGGAGCCTTTAGGCGTCAGAGGAAACTGACGGTCACTCAAAACATTTAAATATGGCACCTTCTGATGGCAGTTGTAATTGTCCTTCGAGGAATGGTGCCCGTAGTCAGCGCGGAAACGCTGAGAGTGCTACTTCATTAAATACATTTTGCCATCCTCACCCATACAGAGTGTTTTGATGGCGTTTTGATGTGTGAGGTTTTTATATTCTTCTCTTTAATAGAACAGAAAGCCTCAGGGGCGGCTGGCAGGCGGGTGATGGATAAGCCTTCCGCCAGCCTTTGTTTTCCTCTAAGTGGTATTTCAGGTTGCAGTTCCTATGAGGAGAGGTCTCTCGGGGCTAGGGGTAAATTGGGTGGAGAACAATGAGTGTTTTCTGTTGACTGCTTAGGCTGTACCTGCTGAATGGCCAGCCCTGAGCAGTAAACAAAGAGGTTTAATCTCCCAACTGTGGTACTCAGGCAGAGTAAGAACTAAAGAAAATTAAAGGAAGGGAAAGCGGTGTGTGTGTGTGTGTGTGTGTGTGTGTGTGTGTGTGTGTGTCTGTGTGTGTCTGTGTGTGCATGTCACTGGAAGCATTCACTCACTGAGTCATGAACCAAAGCAGATTAATTTTCATGTTCTAAAAAACTGCTGACATCCAGGAGTAGACATGCCCATGGCAAGTTTCTTCCAGGAGTAGAAGTGAAAGAAGGCACAAGACTGCGGGTGTTGGGCCACCCTGCCACGTAAGCAAATATCAAACAATGAAACACATTTCCACACAAAACTCTCCGTTGTCTCCTCTCCGTCTCTGTTATGCCTACCTGGCTACAGCAAGCCCCTGAACATGTTAATATCATTATTCACTAATACACATATTTTAACGTGATGTAACGCCAAATTCCAGCTGGAGAGGACAGCAGAAAGACGACATCAGACATGTTGAGGACTGTAGTCCTCATACAGATGGGTGTTTGCGTTTGTGCGTCTCGCTCAGAGCTGGAGTACTGCGCTGTCACTGGAGGACTGGAGAAAGACCTCCATCTGCCCAAAGGAACTGTGGGACATGTAGTCTAAATTGCCACCTGCGGTCTGAGCATGTGCAGATCAATAGAGTTAATGTGCCTCGTTCCTTCAGAAATCCCATTCTGCAGCTTGGCTCGGTCATGAAGTAAATAGATTATATGTTAATAAGCGTAGAGAGATGGTCTTCATTCTTAACTATGCTCTTCCCTGTCATATAGGACACAACTTATTTTTCTGGAAAGACATCTACTGCCCAACAGTAATGGTACTAGAGCATTTAGAAACGAGAGTCTAAAAAACAGATTAGAAAACAACCAAACCTTGCCAAACAGAAAACTAATCATGAACGGCCAGTCCTCGGATGTGTGTTAATGACAGATGTGTGTTAAAACTCTGCGTTCCTGCATTTCCCCTGCCCTGTCAGAGGGCCATGTGCTCAGTATAGAGTCAGAGGGCCATGTGCTCAGTACAGAGTCAGAGTCAGAGCCATGTGCTCAGTACAGAGTCAGAGTCAGAGCCGTGTGCTCAGTACAGAGTCAGAGGGCTGTGTGCTCAGTACAGAGTCAGAGCTGTGTGCTCAGTACAGAGTCAGAGCTGTGTGCTCAGTACAGAGTCAGAGGGCTGTGTGCTCAGTACAGAGTCAGAGCCGTGTGCTCAGTACAGAGTCAGAGGGCTGTGTGCTCAGTACAGAGTCAGAGCCGTGTGCTCAGTACAGAGTCAGAGCTGTGTGCTCAGTACAGAGTCAGAGCTGTGTGCTCAGTACAGAGTCAGAGGGCTGTGTGCTCAGTACAGAGTCAGAGCCGTGTGCTCAGTACAGAGTCAGAGCTGTGTGCTCAGTACAGAGTCAGAGCTGTGTGCTCAGTACAGAGTCAGAGCTGTGTGCTCAGTACAGAGTCAGAGCTGTGTGCTCAGTACAGGGTCAGAGGGCTGTGAGCTCAGTACAGGGTCAGAGTCAGAGGGCTGTGAGCTCTGTAAAGCTTCGGCTTGCTGATGGATCTGGGCTTTTGTCAGCGTTCCTGCTGCACAGGAAGAGGAAGTGGCAGAG
>NC_083766.1:1586877-1611877 GCF_963514075.1 Conger conger | reverse complement strand
AAGAGCAGAAGTTGTTCTGAGACGCAGAAGCAGACCCGGCCGTGCCCCTGCCTGGTGTCCCCCCTGCAGGTCCTCTCAATAACGGCGAGGCCAGGTACGCGTGTGATATTTCCCACCTGTCTGGCTACTCCGCCAACTCCTTCCTGGAATGATTCTGTGAATTATTGTGTTTTGTAGCGACAGGTCGAGGGTGTGACATTCATCAGAGGATTTCAATGTAACACTGGGAGGCTAATTGCCACATCATCTCCTCACCAAAGCTGTGTGTGTGTGTGTGTGTGTGAGTGTATGTGTGTTTGAGTGTGTGTGTGTGTGTGTGTGTGTGTGTGAGTGTGTATGAGTGTATGAGTGTGTGTGTGTGTGTGTGTGTGTATGAGTGTGTGTGAGTGAGTGTGTGTGTGTGTGTGAGTGTGTGTGTGTGTATGAGTGTGTGTGAATGAGTGTGTGTGTGTGAGTGAGTGTGTGTGTGTGTGTATGAGTGTGTGTGTGTGTGAGTGAGTGTGTGAGTGAGTGTGTGAGTGTGTGAATGAGAAGCATCAATTGTACAGCACAGTGGAAGAAAGCATAATATAAATAAAGTCCATTTAAAATGGGACGATTCAGTAATTTTGCCGTAGCGTTGGAGTTGTGTTTATCGATTTGACATTTTATTTGATCTTAAGTATTGTGTTATCTTTGATGTTTTGTTCTGTTTTCACTGGTGTAAATGCTCAAAAAGGGCTTTACAGATAATGTTATTATATTATGCAGTAGTAATTTGTTATCCTCTGTGCAATAGCATTGGCATTGGGGCTGTGTTATTCTCTATGCAGCAGCGTTAGCATTGGGGCTGTGTTATCCACTATGCACTAGCATTAGCATTGGGGGTGTGTTCTCTTCACAATCGTATTAGCATTGGGGCTGTGTTATCCTCTAGGCAGTAGCATTAGGGCAGTGTTCCTTACTGACAATTCCAGCTTAAACCAGCCTAAAATGGTTTAAGCTGCATCTTCAACACTTTTGGCTGGCCAACCAGCTGTTCGCCAGCTGCCCAGCCTACATAGTCAGCTCTGACCACCACCTTAGCTACTCTACCAGCTTAACTATCTTAGTCCAGCCACAGACCAGCTTGGAGGAGCTAGAAGTGTGGAGAGCACAGCTTAAACCATCCTAAACCAGCGTCGGGCCCAGGCTGGTCCTGCCGGTGTGGTCAGCAGGGCTGCTCCTCGCCGGGGTGGTCAGCAGGGCTGCTCCACCTCGCTCTCAAGGGGTGAGCACTGAGGAGGGAAGCAGCGTCACTACACTGGGTTATTATTCTGCAGCTGGAGAGAGAGAGGGAGAGAGAGGGAGAGAGAGATAGGGAGAGGGGGGAGGGAGAGGGGGGAGGAGGGAGAGAGAGAGGGAGAGGGAGAGGGGGAGGGAGAGGGAGAGGGAGAGAGAGGGAGAGGGGGGAGAGAGAGGGAGAGAGAGAGGGAGAGAGAGGGAGAGGGGGGAGGAGGGAGAGAGAGAGGGAGAGGGAGAGGGAGAGAGGGGGGAGAGGGAGAGAGAGATAGGGAGAGGGGGGAGGAGGGGGGAGGGAGAGGGAGAAGAGAGAGAGAGGGAGAGGGGGGAGAGGGAGAGAGAGATAGGGAGAGGGGGGAGGAGGGGAGAGGGAGAAGAGAGGGAGAAGAGAGAGGGAGAGAGGGGGGAGAGAGAGAGGGGGAGGGAGAGGGAGAAGAGAGAGAGAGAGAGGGAGAGAGGAAGCAGGCTGTTTCCCTAGCTTCAGCAGTTCTCCAGCTTTATGGGGCTTGTTTTGCTGTCAGGACCGAGGGCGTGTCGAGGGCGTCTCTGCGTCTGAAACAAAGGCCCGGACTGTTCCGCTGGGGTGACCCGGACTGGACCCGGACTGTTCCGCTGGGGTGACCCGGCCTGGGCCGCCCTGCCTCACTCTGACCCACAAACAGGAGGAAAATAAGGGCTGATTACGCTCAGCACCAGAATACAGCCAGCTGCTTGTCCTCTTTCTGTTCCTGTGGGGGTGGGACGTGGGTGGGACGTGTAATTTAAGCTCTGCTGAAATGCGCTGTTTGTGTTACAGCTGTTTTTAAGCACTCCAGCTGCAGCTAGGCTCTCTTATCTCTGCGTAACAGATTCCATCATAAGAAATCAATAGGCTTCCGCATTGGTTTCCTGGGGTTGGGTCTTAAAGAAGTATCCCCCAAATTTATTTTCTATTTTTTTATGTACTGCGATTACTGCTGTGTTTTGGTTGCGAATTTGTGTGGATATACACAGTTGGTATATACTTAGTTTTTGGTGAAACCATGCATAACAAGATCTGTGGTCTGTGTGTGTGTGTGTGTGTGTGTGTGTGTGTGTGTGTGTGCGTATGTGCATACCTGTGTGATCCCATTATTGCTGGTAACCTGCTGAACTCTCTAGTGCATGCATCGCCCCAGGCTGTGTGTGTGTGTGTGTGTGTGTGTGTGTGTGTGTGTGAGAGTGAGAGTGAAAGTGAGAGTGAGTGAGTGTGTGACTGTGAGAGAGTGTGTCTGTGTGTAAGTGCGTGAGTGTGTGTGCCCGTTTTGAATCCTGAGGAGTGTGTGAGGAGTGTGTTTATGTGAGGAGTGTGTTTATGTGCAGAGGCTGTAGGCTGTGAGGCTGTAGAGCTGATTTAGGGTTTGGGGTGAAGCACGTGCTGTGTCACTGCGTCACTGTGGGGGAGGGGAGAGCTGAGCGCCAGCAGATCTCCGCAGAACACCAGCAGATCTCCACAGAACACCAGCAGATCTCCGCAGAACACCAGCAGATCTCCACAGAACACCAGCAGATCTCTGCAGAACAAGCGCATCATCACGCTCAGCCTATCCACTGCTGAGATTTCATATTTCCACCATTTTTCATTCATGAAATATAGGATTAATATAGGATTAGCCTAGGACCTAGGCCTCTGCTGATTGCAGCAACACAGCTGACATCCCAGGCCTGGAGTAAGAGTGGGACAATCTGCAAGGTTAGGATAACATGACCCAGGCCTGGACTAAGAGTGGGACAATCTGCAGGGTTAGGATAACATGACCCAGGCCTGGACTAAGAGTGGGACAATCTGCAGGGTTATGATAACATGATGCAAGTCTTGCCACTGTTTGTGTGTAGAAGGTTTCATTTGAGAAAAAGCGCAAAACTCCGTTTCATGAAGATAGATGCCATGAATAAAATGGAGATTCCAAAGACAGTCCTTATGTTGAGCACACTTTGCCATGTTTCATGAAACATTTCTGTACATATTGACACGTAATGTGTAAAATATTGATGTACAGTGCAGTGTGTGAACAGTGCTCTAGCATGTCCACGTGGCAGGCTGACTGTAGGATCGTTACAGACGTCTTTATACCGCCCCCCCGACACGGTTCACCTTGTGTGGATGAAAAGGCCCTAATATTAAAGGTGACAGTCTATAAAGACGCATTTTCACCTCATATTCAGTGTTTCATTCAAAATGCAATGTCCTGGAGTACAGAGTCAAAACAACAACAAAGATGTGTGTCACTGTCCTCATACTTACGGACTACACCGCATATGTACACAACGGCGATGTCATTTCAGACGGTGACACAGTCTTTCCTCGATGTGCCCTTGTGTCCGTGACCGAGGAGTAAACCCCCGGGCTGATCGGGGCTGCTGTTTGTAAATGTAATCGGGACGTTAATCTTTACGACGGGCGTGTTTTTTCATACCAATATTGTTCTTGGAATATAAGTGCCACCCTCAGGGCTGTACGTGGCAATCGTCCGTGGCGATTGTCCGTATCCATGGCGATTGTCCGTATCCATGGCAGCCTCACATTGTGCTCTCCAGCTCTTCCACCTCAGCTGTCACTACCTAATGAGCTGTTCAAAATGCGGAGTTAATCTTTAACTCTGAGCAGATGTCAATAGTGCAATTAAACTCAGATGCTCGGACACGGGAGAGAGGAGCTTCTGGCCTCGTCTGAAGACCGTTCCCAATGAAATGAAAGTCAAAGCTGAAATTAAACAATGCTTTGGTAAACAGGGAGCCAGATTGGGAGAATAAACTTCTATTATAAAGAGAGAAAAACAAAGCTGCAACTCCATACAAGTGGACACTGTGTAAGGACAAAGGCAAATCTGTCACAGTTCTGTCCTATTAATAATAAATAATCATTTTTATATTGTATCATCATTCCACAAACCCTCTGTTTCCGTAGGTCTGTAATATTTTACATCAATCTTTCAGTTTTCTAGCAATCCATAACCCTTCAGTCCAGTTATGTCCAGCACCAAAGAAAATAATAAAAATTGTCGCTACTTACTCAACGAGAGGTTTTCTGGAAGCTTCTGTGTATGTTTCACATTTTATTTTACTCAACTGAAACAATCAAGTTCTCCCTGGCAGTTGAGTTAAGTATACTATAACTCGCTAAATGAGTGATTTAAACTTATCTTGTACTCAGATTAGCTTAGATACTGTATATCTACTGTATAGGGGCGACATGGCTCAGGCAGTAAGAGCAGTCGTCTGGCAGTCGGAGGGTTGCCGGTTCGATCCCCTGCCCGGGCTGTGTCGAAGTGTCCCTGAGCGAGACACCTAACCCCTAAATGCTCCTGACGAGCTGGTTGGGGCCTTGCATGGCAGCCAATCGCCGTCGGTGTGTGAGTGTGTGTATGAATGGGTGAATGGAGAAGCATCAATTGTACAGCGCTTTGGATAAAGGCGCTATATGAATGCCTGCCATTTACCATTTACCATTTATATCTCCTCACTGACTTTTTCCTGGAGCTTATTGCTGATGTTAATCAGTGTGCCAGACCCGGTATCTGACTGATTACAGCCAGTGTCGATCGGTAGGTGGCAGAACAGTTTGTTTTGTACGCGTCAGTGTTTTGACGGTTGCGTTGTTCGCAGGCAGGAGTGCAGACTTGATTACTGACTGATAGTGGTTAAGGTAAATGACTGGGACACGCAAGGTCGGCGGTTCTAATCCCGGTGTAGCCACAATAAGATCGGCACAGCCGTTGGGCCCTTGAGCAGGGCCCTTAACCCTGCATTGCTCCAGGGGAGTATTGTCTCCTGCTTAGTCTAATCAACTGTACATCGCTCTGGATAAGAGCGTCTGCCAAATGCCAATAATGTAATGTAATGTAATAATGTAGTGTAGTGTAATGTAATGTAATGTAATGTAATGTAATAATGTAGTGTAGTGTAGTGTAGTGTAGTGTAATGTAATGTAATGTAATGTAATAATGTAGTGTAGTGTAGTGTAGTGTAGTGTAGTGTAATGTAATGTAATGTAATGTAATAATGTAGTGTAGTGTAGTGTAGTGTAATGTAATGTAATGTAATGTAATAATGTAGTGTAGTGTAGTGTAGTGATTACAGCCAGGGTACGTCAGGCCTGTAGGTGGCAGAACAGTTTGTGTTGTACCCGTCAGGGTTCTGGCGGTTGTGTTGTACGCGTCAGGGTTCTGAAGGTTGTGTTGCACGCATCAGGGTTCTGACGGTTGTGTTGTACGCATCAGGGTTCTGACGGTTGTGTTGTACGCGTCAGGGTTCTGACGGTTGTGTTGTACGCGTCAGGGTTCTGACGGTTGTGTTGTGTTGCAGGCCAGCGACGGGAAGGGTGACGGCGTCTACACAAACGGCAGCATCAAGATCATCAGCGGGCAGGACCTGTCCAAGATGCGCGAGGTGGCCTTCGAAAAGAACCCCTCTGAACCCATGGTAACAATCGCTGATACAGTTCACTTTCACTCAGTCTCTCTCTCTCAACCTGTTATAAGCACTCAGCCTACAGATCCCTCACTAAACATCACCATGAATATCATCAACACTCTTGATGGAAAAAATCTGATTTGCCAAATACACTGTAGTTTTGTTGTTGTACAGCCTCCATCTTGTTTCCTGATCCTCCATCTTGTTTCTTGATCCTCCATCTTGTTTCCTGATCCTCCATCTTGTTTCCTGATCCTCCATCTTGTTTCCTGATCCTCCATCTTGTCTCCTCTTGCTTCAGGGTGTGACCCTGAAAGTGAACGAGAAGCAGAAGTGCATGGTGGCCAGAATCCTGCATGGCGGTATGGTGCACAGACAAGGTACTGACCCTAAACCCAAACCCAAACCCAAACCCAAACCCGATCACACAGCAGGGCGGTGTATCGCAGAGCAGGAGGAGTGGGTTAGCTGGATAACTGTGCTGAGTAAAACCTGGAAACAGCTGCTGCATCAGTCCATGTTCCAGATGTTGGAGGGTTCCAGGTTTTACTCAGCACAGTTATCCAGCTAACTCAGTAATCCTGCTCTGTGATACAGGGCCCTGGAGTTTCCTCTTCTGGAAAAGAGATGCCATCTTCAGTCACTAATCCCTGTGTGTGTATATGATCTGTGTAATGTTGTGTGTGTGTGTGTGTGTGTGTGTGTGTATGATCTGTGTAATGTTGTGTGTGTGTGTGTGTGTGTGTGTGTGTAATGTTGTGTGTGTGTGTGTGTGTGTGTGTGTAATGTTGTGTGTGTGTGTGTGTGTGTGTGTGTGTGGATCTGTGTAATGTTGCGAGGGCGTTTTATGAGCGTTTCCTCTGCGTTTCCCAGGCTCTCTGCATGAAGGAGACGAGATTGCAGAGATCAATGGGGCGAGCGTGGCGAACCACACTGTGGACCAGCTCCAGAAGATTCTGGTGAGTCTGGGAACAGTCTGTTCTCACCTGTGGAGTCTCACCTGCACAGTCTCCCCCGTAGAGTCTCACCTGTAGAGTCGCACCGGTACAGTCTCCCCCGTAGAGTCTCCCCCGTAGTCTCACCTGCAGAGTCTCACCTGTAGAGTCTCACCTGCACAGTCTCCCCCGTAGAGTCTCACCTGCACAGTCTCCCCCGTAGAGTCTCACCTGTAGAGTCTCCCCCATAGAGTCTCCCCCATAGAGTCTCACCTGTAGAGTCTCCCCCGTAGAGTCGCACCTGTACAGCCTGTCACCTGCAGAGTCAAACATATTTAAGAATAATCCACAGACGGCTGCAGTATATGAGGGCTGCCCAACCGTGCTCCTGGAACATCAACCTACTGGACAGGATTCAGTCCAACAATAATAAAGCGCACCTCATTCCACAACTAGAGCTCTCATTGAGCTGCAGATTAGCGGAATCAGGTTTACCAGATTAGTCCTAGCGTTATGGAGTTTCATTTGCTTGGCTTTGGTGCTAGATCAGAATATTCAAAGATGGAATAATTTATCTAAATGAAATGTCAGATTTCTATGTACTGTACAGAAATGATATGCTTTGCTGGTTACATTAAAGCTGATGTACTTAGTAATACCATAACATGACATAACATAAGGTAATGTACAGGCCATTCAGCCCAGCAATGCTCACCTTTTCCGTCCCCTGCACCTGTAATGCACTGTGCTGCTACACTGTTGGTTTTCTCTAATCTTTTGCAGAAAGACACGCACGGGGTCGTGACCATGAAGATCATCCCCAAACAACAAAGTCGCGCTCTCGTGTGTGAGGTAATTACACACACTGCTCTCCTGTGTGGAGCTATTTTAACGCCGTTCATTTGTGTACTTGTAAATAAGAATACTAAAAATCTTTTTTTTTTAAATTTACTAAATATTACAAATGCATTTTTTTTAAGTTTACAACTGAATGGCATTAAAATAACTCCATTCTCCTGGAGCGTTACAGTAGCACAAGTGTATTCCCTTTCAGATATGATTGGCTGTGCTACTTTTTTAAATTAATTATACTAAACTGCATGGATTTACTGTATGACTAAAAATTCTAATACAGGGGAGAACCTAGTTTACAGAACTGTCAAAAAAACGAAACCAGCAAACAAAAAACACCACACAGACCGGCCTGGAGGACTGGAGTTGTCTCCTTTTTTTAATCCAACTCCGTCATGCAGCGCGAAACCTGACACCAGGAGGCCTGTAGACCTCCTGTGCCAAACGGTTACCATCACAGCTCTCAAAGCAGCAGTGGGTGACGCCTTATTTTACCGCTTGTTAATAACATGGTACTTACTGGGAAAATACCAGGTAGTTATTAGGTAAACAGGAGCACCGTTGTATGGCCTACACGTTGTTTACAGTGTACTACGCTGAAACGAGCCGTAAAACACAGTTACATAGTACTTACATACGGTACTTACTTTGTTTCATATTACTTACCACTAAAATCAAAGCAGTTACTGAATAATTACACTACTAGCTGTGTATTTACCCAGTAAATACGAGGTAATTAACAGGCTGTAAAATAAAGCGTTACCCAACACAGTGCACTTTCTACCGACATGACATAAGCCAGCGCTACTGAACTCCACGTCTTGCGGGCCGCAGTGTCTGCAGGTATTTGCTTCAACCGTGCACTACACCATCTGATTTAACTCATTATTTTACCTGCTTGGTTCAGATAATACGCTAGTTAATGAAATCAGGTGGTATAGCGTACGGTTGAAGCAAATGCCTGCAGACGTGGAGTTGAGTAGCGCTGAAATAAGCTCGAACGGGACGTGTGTGCCCTGTGTTTCTGCTTCACGGCTATCCTTAATTAAACCAAATCTGTTCCCTGTCAGGCCCGTCCTGCTCTAAGCCAATGAGAGACACAGGTGACTATTCAATCAGTAGACACTAGTCGTAGTTTCCATAGCCCATTATCTCTTAGATTTGCACATCTGACTCGAAACACATAGAGAATGTGTTCGGTCCTGCCATCTGCTGGTCATACTGTGTTATAGCAAGCCTGGTCACGGTTCAGTTAATTAACCTATTGCTAATTCATCACCAACACAATGCTGCTTACAGTGTGCTAATAATATCCTACATTCTGATCAGAATCACATTTGATTAGTAGGTGCTATTGTTAACATAGTTCAATAAAATATTATATTTAAGACCAAAGACTGAAGCATTTCAATTAAATATGCTTCAAATATATCATGGGAATATTTTTGAGCACATTTTTAGCCTATAAAGTCCGTCTGTAATTGCAGAAAAATGTGAATACATTTGAACGGTGTGGTAAGCGATGGCAGTGTTTTTAAGTCTTTCGGATATTGTTTTCAATACGGTCATTGTAATAATAACAATGACGTTTCTGTTGGAGCGATATTCCCCTTTTCTCCAAACCTTTCCTCTGGAGGCAGGGGATGCCCTTTTACAGTGACGGATCTGAGTCACTGTAACTCCAGTGGAAAAGTTTGTCCGTGTGATCCTGCTAAACAGGAAACCAAACCGGCTGGTTCTCCTCATTTCATATTGGATTTTTCACAGTAGCTAAGATAAATGGTTACTTATCGCGATTTTACATCCAATTTGGAAGCTTCCTCCTATCTTACCATTGATTTAGATACTGCCTAACATTATAAATGTTAATAATCATGATTTAGTGAGTAGATAATATCTTAACAAATGTGGCTACTTGCACTCAGTGCATATTAGCTGCCCGAAATAGAGGGCGGTATTGTAGACTTTGACATTGCGAAACATCCGGCCTGTTAAATTCCAGAACACTGCAAAATGCGTCAATTTCCAGCGCTCGATTGGGCGCCGGACGTCTCTGCAGCCCAGAAGTGTGTTCATGTGTTCAGGTGCATGTGTTCAGGTGCGTGTGTTCAGGTGCGCTCCGTTTTCTCCACAGATGTACGTGAGAGCGCAGTTTGACTACGAACCCATGAAGGATGACCTCATTCCGTGTAAGGAGGCGGGGCTGAAGTTCAAAACGGGCGACATCATTCAGATCATCAACAAGCAGGACCCCAACTGGTGGCAGGGGAGGGTGGAGAGCTCCGAAGCCGACTACGCCGGACTCATCCCCTCCCCCGAGCTACAGGAATGGTACGTTCCAGCACAGATACCTGCTGAGGAAAACAAGCATGGGCTGCACCAACTTGATCACATTACAGGGGTGTTCAGTATCATTTACAGCAGGCTGTGTCTCGGCCATGGGCTTTGCAGCATCCTTAGCCCCTGTGTCTGTGGGTGGGAGACCCTGTTATTTCACAGGAAGTCAGTAATCCACTAAACTGAGCTCACTTCCTGTGGCTGAAGTTTTCTACAGCATTACTTCTTACTCACTCTCCCCCCCCCCCCCCCACCCATCTCTCTCGCCCTCCTTTCCTCCTTCCCCCTCCCCCTCCCCCTCTCCTTATCTCCTCCCTCCCCCTCCCCCTCTCTCTACCCATCTTTCTCCCTCCCTCCCCCTCTCCCCCTCTCTCTCAGGCGTGTGGCCAGTAAACCCAAGTCCACTGCAGCAGGCGGCCAGTCCTGCAGCCCGTTTGGAAAGAAGAAGAAATGCAAAGACAAGTACCTGGCCAAACACAGCTCCAGTGAGTCCGCCCTCCTGTGTGCGGGACTTTAGAGAGCGCTGTTCTGTGTGGACTTTAGAGAGCGCTGTCCTGTGTGGACTTTAGAGAGCGCTGTCCTGTGTGGACTTTAGAGAGCGCTGTCCTGTGTGGACTTTAGAGAGCGCTGTCCTGTGTGGACTTTAGCTTCGGCTGTAAACGACGTGTAGCACATAAGACAATGCTACTGTAAACGTCTATGTTATGCCCTTAACCCTGCATTGCTCCAGGGGAGGATTGTCTCCTGCTTAGTCGAATCAACTGTACATCGCTCTGGATAAGAGCGTCTGCCAAATGCCAATATTGTAATATACATTAGTATACTAGGAAATCACCAATAATCTATTGTTGAAGGGCAATTTGGCAATAGCCTCTATATATTACTAATCAACCTGCTAAAGATGGCAGACAGATATATAAACCTGTAAAGCGCTGTGGCATTTCCCTGCTCCTCAGCTTGTGTAACTAAATGTCCCCCCAGTTTTTGACCAGCTGGATGTGATCTCGTATGAAGAGGTGGTGCAGCTCCCCGCCTTCAGCAGAAAAACCCTGGTGCTGATCGGTGAGTTCAGTCCCGCGGACGACACGCTAGCATGACGCGCACACGTATGACACACGTATGACACACACGTGACACACGCCTCACACGCCTCCCCCGGTTTGCGCAGGTGCCCCTGGGGTGGGGAGGAGATACATCAAAAGCGCCCTGCTGACCAAATACCCCGAGAAGTTCGCCTATCCTACCTCACGTAAGTGTGGCTTTTCCCAGAGCCCTACACCCACTGAAGACTCCAGCTACAGTAAGACCCGGGCCCTGTCTCACAGAGCAGGATGACTGAGCCTGATAACTCAGTAAAACCTCCAACAGCTATTGTTTTTACTTCAGTCCATGTTCCAGATTTGGGCGGGTGTCTGGATTTTACTCAGTGCAGCTGTCCAGCTAACTCAGTAATCCTGCTTTTAGTGGAACAGGCCCCAGTTGGGATGGCAAGCTGGTCTATAGCCGGTAAGCGGGTGGCCAAGTTGGTGGATTAGCTGACTGTGAAAAACACCTGCCTAAACTGGTCACGCTGGTTTAAGATGGATTTCAGCATGACAGTTCAGAAACATACAGAAAGGGGCCTCTGGGTGGCGGTAACGTGAGTTTGTTCCCCTGGGCGGCGGTAACGTGAGTTTGTGCCCCTGGCAGACACGACGAGGCAGCCCAAGAGAGACGAGGAGGACGGAAAGGACTACTTCTTCATCTCCAACGAGCTCATGACCAAGTGCATCACGGAGAACCAGCTGCTGGAGTACGGCAGCTTCGGGGGGAACATGTTCGGCACCAAGCTGGACACCATCTGGAAGATCCACGAGGAGGGGAAGATGGCCCTGCTGGACGTGGAGCCTCAGGTAGGCCCAGGGTCGAGCGCCAGACCACAGACACGTCAGGACTGAGGTTACACCTTCCCCACATCCACACAGTGTACTGAAACGGACGTACAGCTTGAGGAAACGCCTATGGAAGTTCAGGAACAGACTGTTGATTCATCAGGTTAGGTGTGTTCCTGCCCTTGACCAAGGCACTGGAGCTACACTGTGGCTGCCCGCTAAGTAACTGCTCCCAAGTAACTAGTAACTCGGACTAGTAATACAAGAAATTACTCATAAATTATATCTTATCTGACATGCAGTTCACAACTAGTCACTGAACATTGCCGTTTTTCACAAGTGAATTATAAATGTTATTTCCATGGTGGTAATACGATGTAATATTATCCAGCCTATTCCTTGATTTTATTCCTTTATTAACTGAGGCGTTTCACTCTCCTCCAGACTCTGAAACTGGTTCGGACCGCAGAGTTTGCACCCCTCGTGGTGTTCATCGCCCCCACCGACACGGCGCCTCAGGTGAGTCTACGTGTCAACAAACATCTTCATCAATACGGTGTTCTGCATGTAACACTTTCATTCATGTAACCTTATGTAGTTAAGTAGTAGCGGTGCTCATGTATTTGTACATCATTAACCCATGTTAGCAACAGTAGTTAATGCCAATTCCTTATTGTAAAGCAGGGACACTCAAACTTACCCAGAGAGGGCCGGAGTAGGTGCAGACTTCAGGGTTCAAACCAAGCAGCTACACACCTGATTCTACTAATCAAGGTCCTTAGCTAAAATGGTTGATGAGTAGAATCGGGCGTGTAGCTGCTGGGTTTGAACAGAGGTCTGTACCCACACCGGCCCTTTCTGAATAACATCGAGTGTGTCTGCACCACACCACCTGATCTCACAGATGACTGTACTTCCTGGGCCAAGCAGGTAAAATAACGGGTGAAATCAGGTGGCCTAGCGCACGGTCGGAGCGAGTGCCTGCAGTGGCACGGTTGTAACGTGTTTTTGTGTGGCACGGCTGTAACGGGTTTTTGCGTGGCACGGCTGTAACAGGTTTTCGCGTGGCACGGTTGTAACGGGTTTTTGCGTGGCGCGGCTGTAACTGGTTTTTGTGTGGCACGGTTGTAACGGGTTTTTGCGTGTCGCCCTCCTGCAGTCCGCGTCGCTGCAGTCCATCCAGAAGGAGTCGGACGACATCCTGGCCGCGTACGGGCACAGCTTCGACCTGGTGCTGGTGAACAACGACGTGGACGAGAGCGTGAAGGCGGTGGAGGAAGCCATCGAGCACGTGACCTCCACCCCGCAGTGGGTGCCCGTGTCCTGGGTGTACTGACCTCCACGTGGACCCCCCCCCCCCGCCTCCTCTCTGGTGCAATACACCCCCCTCCCTCCCCAAACCAGACCCAAGAATGCGCAGAGTCATCTTCCCAGTGACAGCCATTTTAATGTCGAAATGTCACCGAGAAGTTCCGCACCTTATACATCAACACTCCGATCACACTCGAGCAATACCTAGGTTATGCGTTTTATTTTCGATATGCATTCTCCATTGTTGAACTCGACAGCACGTTGGTAAATGTTGAGCCGAAAAGCTTTAAGTGTTGAAGATTCATTTCATCCACGTTGTTATCATACCGATGTATTTCCCACCAAGTAAAGACATGATTGTTGCTATGCCAGCA
This sequence comes from Conger conger, assembly GCF_963514075.1. Classification (NCBI taxonomy): domain Eukaryota; kingdom Metazoa; phylum Chordata; class Actinopteri; order Anguilliformes; family Congridae; genus Conger; species Conger conger. Next base: position 1,598,506 of record NC_083766.1, on the reverse strand, counting down.
ATGCAATGAGGACCACTACTGTGAAATGAATACTAGTACGACAGGGATCCACCCTCCTTCACGATGGCCCGTGGGTTCTGCCATGGTGAAGGAACACGCCATAATATCCGTTGTAAATAAGAATTTGATCAAATGATCTGAAAATACAGGGGACAAATGTATGTCAACTAACCCACTTCATCTGTCTAAAAAACAACTGAAACAGTAACGAAACATACCTCATGTCTGACTGCAAGGCACTTTTAGACTTTATTAAAAAGCTCCCTTAACGCAGACGGTTCCGTGTCATTCATGCGTCTGAAGTGCTCTTCCTTTGCAAAAACGCCCTGAAGGAAACCGGTCAGGACACATCTCCTGTCCCCGACGTTCAGAACACAAACACTGGTCACCACGGTTACCACGGTTACCTCAGAAATGCTGAGGACGTTCCCAGGGGTCAAACCTTGAACCCAGAGGATACAGTATTCCTCTAATTACATTACATTTTTGGCATTTGGCAGACGCTCTTATCCAGAGCGACGTACAGTTGATTAGACTAAGCAGGAGACAATCCTCCCCTGAAGCAATGCAGGGTTAAGGGCCTTGCTCAAGGGCCGAACGGCTTATTGTGGCTACACCAGGATTAGAACCACTGACCTTGCGTGTCCCAGTCATTTACCTTAACCATTACGCTACAGGCCGCCTCTCCCATTAAAAATAAAGATTTAGATCTTCAAAGCAGATGGATTAGCGAAAAACATGATTCATGGCAAATGCTTTACCAAGTTCGAACACCAGTGAGTTTCTCCACAAGATATGAAAAGATAATTTACCAGATTATTTTTCACCCACACACACACACGGGAGGTCTGAGGGCAACATTAAGGAGGTAAGTGCAGTCACCTGGCAGTGGAAAGGTTGCCAGTTTCATCTGCACCCTGGGTATCAAATGGTCCCTGAGCCCAACTCCCAACGTGCTGGTTGATGCCTCGCATGGTGGCCTCTTTCCATTGGTGTGTGTGTGTGTGTGTGTGTGAGAGAATGGGTGAACGAGAGCCATCAATTTTAAAGTATATAAATAGTCCATTGACCATTTGATCAGTACATGTTGAAGTTCTTCCCCAACTGCCACATCGGCTCTGTACACTCTGCCATTTCCCCACAAACCGTTCAGTTACCGACCCGTTCTGTAATTCAGCTGCATGTCCATTAAGGATGGAATCTCCTTCAGAAAGAGGCCTTTACTGAAGTACTCTTTGAAAATTAAGTTGCAAGCCCACCCTTCGTATCAACTTGACCCAACATATTTCAGACGTGTAGTTGAGTGTATGACTGTTCCTCCGCGGGCGTGTGGAGTCCGTACACGTTCGGAATCTGTAGTGAACTCACACCGGTGCCCACGCCATGGGGTGTGGTTACCCGCCCGTGTCGGAATGTTATCCAAGTTCAGCACAACGGCTCATCAAAAAAAATAAAATAAAATGTGATCTGGACTATATTTTAATTCACAATATAGAAGTGCATCTCCTAAATGAAGGTAATGCCATCACCGGAGGACATGACGGATGAAAAGTGCAAACTGTACACTCCAGCAGCTGCATACGACCGCATCACAGTGTGTACCTGTGTGTTAAGGGAAGGCACCACAGGTGAAGAGGGAGATATCAATGTAACTATCTAGCTTCTACAGCTACTAGTTTAATAACATATGGCCAAAACAAGTGGTTCATTTAAATAATTTTATACCAGCTATAGCAAGTATACCAAGCATCGAAAAAGCCACTCCCAATGACACATTTTATGTATGAAACATTGTTTATAGGTACCAAATTTAACATGGCATTTCTAAACCGAACTTAACCAGCAGGTCATTTACAGAAGCTTGAGTCATTTCATGGGGTATGTGGAAGTTCAGCATTTACAAGGTTTTTTTTCTACAAATCAATAAAACATTTTGAAACCCACCAATGATTCATGATCATGTTCCTAAAAAAGGTCAAAGAAAGTTTGAGTGTCCAAATTCTAAATATAAAATGTCATTATGATTTGAGGGAAGGAACTTTATATCCCCAATTCAGCAGTGCTGCTTAACAGCTCAATAATTCTTGAAGCAAGCCTGGATCCTCGTGATCCATCACATGTCAATTGCTCACAAGTTCTTAAAATTGGAAAAAATAATCAAATTTGTCTTAGTTCTGTTCTTACAAGCACATGAACGAAAGAGCCAACTTCCTATAAGATCTACAGAGGCATCAGGGTTTAACCAAACGTGCTATGTGGCAACACTAAAAAACCCCACAGTGCCAAATGTGTGCACGTGCCAATTCACACAGGAAACACTCCACTGGTATCAGTCTCCACACCCCACCCTCTGCAATCCCATTTTCATCCACAGGGTGGCGCTAGGGTTCTCCAGAGTGAACTTCTGAACAAACCAAACAAGGCACAAGTAGAAAAAAAAATTCATTGTTGGAATAATATTCATGATTACACTTCTCCCCACTTACAAGTCACTGCCACTTATTTACAGTACAAAAATAAGACATTGCACCATCAACATGTCTCCACCCATTACAGTAGGGTGTACCCCCCTCCCAAGAAACTAAATCAAGTATATCACAGATTTATGCCAGGGGGGAGAACTTTTAAAAGATCAAAACAAGTAAAAAAAACAAAAAAAAACAACCAAAAAGCCGTATTGTACAGTTTGCTTCGGTCGTAACCGTCGACAAGCATACAGTGCCGGGGGGGAGGGGGGCTGATACAAACAGCTGAAAGCGTAAAGCCCGATTTATACTTCGAAAGAAGAACGTCAAATCATCAACGGGATAGTGTCAGTCAGTTTCGCACACGTTGTGACGTTGGACAGCATCAGCGTGATCGGACAGCCAGATGGAGGAATGAGCGGTCTACACGGGCGTCGACATCCAACAGCCGGGCGTCCCGTTACTATAGGAACAGAAGTCTCTCTGTAAGCCTTCGCCGGAGTCAAACGCAAAACGTGGCGTGGCACTTTCATTCTGCCGTCGGAAACGTTGAGCGACGGAGTATAAACCAGGCTTACGGGCGGGGCGGGGCGGGGAGGGGGGGGTCCACAGCTCTGCAGACACGCCGCTCAGTCCTCACGGAGGCCAACAGTCCAGAACGTTCCGCTATGCCGCGGCCGGTCACATGACCTCACTCTGCCTCCTCCGCCTCCTTCTGTTTCTTCTTCTTTTTCTTCTTCTTGGCACTCTCCCCGGTCTGCGCAGACAACACAAACGGGACCGGTCAGACTCACCCAGCTTACACTGCGGCTGCTCCTTACCCAGGATTCACAGCGTGTAGGGGGGGGCAGGGCTGGAGCCCCCTGTGATGTAGCAGACGGACACCCTCTAGAGCCACTCACAGGCAGGAGGGATAACCGTCTGCCACCCACCACCATATCCATCACACCAACCACACCCACCATCATATCCATAACACCAACCACACCCACCATCATATCCATAACACCCAACACACCATATCCATAACTTATAACACTAACCACACATCCATCATATCATAACCGCATCCAGACCCAACCGGTCCCTCCATAAGGAGCCCCTCTCCTCTCCTCTCCCCTCCCTCCATAAGGAGCCCCTCTCCTCTCTCACCTCCATTGTGGTCTCTGCCTCAGCCTCAGCCGCTGGTTCAGCGGCCTCCTCTCCCTCCTCAGAGGCCTTCAGCTTCTTCTCTTTCTTCTTTTTCTTCTTCTCCTTCTTGGCCTCGCCGTCAGGCTTCGGCGTGCTGGGCGTGCCGGGCACCGAGGGGGCGGGCACGTCACTGTCACTTCCACTGGCCTCCCGCTTCCTCTGCGGGGAGAAGGACGTCGGTCAAACCGAGGCACCGACTCAACTACACATATCTACACAGCCGTTATGACCGGGGGAAAGGAGCCGATGGCACACCCAAAACACAACCTCCGGAGGAAATCCAGAGTTTTACGGGGAACTGGTTTCAGTTCTAAAGGATGAAGTAGGCAGCAGGAATGGAAATGGAGATCTTTAATCTCAGAGACTACCTGGTTAAAGGAAGGTTAATAAAATAAAATGTTCCTGCTCACCTTGGTGGGCTGTGCAGCCTGTTCAGGAGCAGCTGGCTTTGACGTGCTGAAATAAAATGAAAAACTTCAGAATTCATCTCAGAACTCAATCAGTTTAACAACATTTTACATTATTTTCACCATTCAACAACAATCATGTGGGAAAACTAATCAAGGTAGACCACGCAACTTTAATCCAGACAGTTCACCAGCCCACCACAGTGGGGCAGCAGAGACACAGGAAGAGAGGAGTCTCCTCCAGACACAGGACATGTCCACAGAGACCAGAGGTCCAGCCCGCACTGAACGCGCGGTGAACACTGGGTCTGAAATCTGAGGGTTCATTTTGCAGACTGACTCCCTCTAAAGTCACATGCAGACAGAAAAGGGATAACTGTCTGCAGACAGCGTGCTCTACCCCGACATCTCAAACACCCCCCTCCACCCCCGAATGCCCCCGTTCTGCGGCCAGCCCACCCGTAGTCCACGTATCCCTCCTTCCAGGTGGCGGGCGTGCTGCCGTTGGGCTTCCCGTGCTTGTCCAGCAGGCCCTTCTGGATCATCATCTTCTTCTGACTGGCCTGGGAACAGCAGAGAACACTCTCAGCACAAGAACCATCACATCGTCTCAGCACAGGGAGAAACATTCTGACTGGCCTGGGAACAGCAGAGAACATCTCAGAATTTCCTGACTGGCTTGACACCAGCAAACATCTCGGCAGGAAAAATATCCACAAGGGACTACGATTCGACAATGGCGTTCAATTAACACTGCCAACAACCTCCCAAAATCCAAAAAGAAAAAACAAGAGTACTTTTATTTATTACAAGATACAAATTGTCTTGGATGACAAGAACATGAACGGCGAAAACAGTACGAGGCACATTAAGGAATTAAGACTGATGGCAAGAGCAGAGGCGCGTGCCCAACAGGGGACAGACGGGGCTTGGCGTGTGACGGTGACAGCGAGGGTAAAATGGCCGCCGGGCCTCACCTTGGGGCCCAGGCCCCACTTGCGGGGGTAGGTGTCCCGCTCCATTATGACCCTCTTGATCTTGGCCACGACGCCGTGGTCACAGGTGGAGATCACCGCCGTGGTCATCAGGGCGATGGCTGAGAGAGAGGGGGGGGGGGGGGGGGGGGGGAGCAGTGAGTTACTGAAACCTCCAACAGTCACTTACTACATGGTAGGTTAACAAATCCACAGTCGTCCTCCCTGGAGCAGTGCAGGGTTAAAGGCCTTGTTCAAGGGCCCAACAGCGGCACAGATCATATCGTAGTTACACTAGGTCTTGAACCACCAGGTCTCAGTCAATCACCTCAGCCAGTAGGCTGCCCATCTATACCAGCATATATACCCCTCTATACCAGCATATATACCCCTCTATACCAGCACATATACCCCTCTATACCAGCACTGCAGAGCCATCAGACATGGGTGATAGATAAGAGGTCATCTTTGCACAGAGTGCTAATGCAGTCTATATCACATCATCATGTGGCTGACGGAGCTGGTCCAGAACATTCTGAGAAGAGATTCAGCCTTTAGCTTCATTACACCCTGCTGGCCAGCAGAGGACGGGCCCCACTCTCTAGCCAGGTTCCTTCCCATTGGGGAGTCCCATCAACTGTTTGAGAGGTTCCTTCCCATCAACTGCTTGAGAGGTTCCTTCCCATCAACTGTTTGAGGGTCTCCTCCCCGCCCCTCCCCCTTGGCCGGGTGCTTGCCCTACTACTAGGTCTTCAGTAAAAAAGGTAAAGAAATGGAAAGGTACCCAGACAGACGGCCTCGCCCTTGGTGGTGATGATGACGATCTCCTGGTTGATCTCGATGCCGTCCTCGTACCGCAGGACGCCGGGGAGCATGATCTTGGCGCCGTAGCAGATGGCGTTCACCTGCAGGGGCAGGAACCACTCACTACAGGACCCAGGGGCGGGCAGCGCCGCCAACACACCCGCCTGCTCCAGACAGGGCAACCAACCAACCTGGAGATCTACCGTCCTGTAGGTCTTCACTCCAACCCGAACAAAGCACACCTCGTTCAACAGCTAGAGCCGGGCTGCCCAACCCTGCTCCTAGAGATGGGTTCCTTGTAGGTTTTCATTTCTACCCTAATTTGGCAGACCCAATTCTAACAGCTGACAGCTGAGATCAAGCTGTTGAATGAGGTGTGCTTGGTTAGGGTTGGAGTGAAAACCTACAGGATGGTAGATCTCCAGGAGCAGGGTTGGGCAGCCCTGCTCTAGCTGTTGAATGAGGTGTGCTGTGTTATGGTTGGAGTGAAAACCTACAGGTAGATCTCCAGGAACAGGGTTGGGCAGCCCTGCTCTTGCTGTTGAATGAGGTGTGCTGCGTTAGGAACAGGGCTGGTTAGCCCTGCTCTAAGCCCTGAACAGCAGCCGACACACAAACCCCCCCGACCCACACAGAGCTCCCGGGACCGGCAGACTCACCGCGCTGTCCTTCATGACGATCCTCTTGTGGGACACCAGCAGCTTCTCCAGCGGGTAGACGACCCGGCGCAGGTAGGTCTCGTCCTTGTTGTGGTCAAACTGCCACTGGGCGTCCAGCACGTCGTGCATCGTCACCATGTTGTCCTGGAAACGAGAACCAGCACGTCACACCCCGAGCAAACGGAGGACAGGGCTCTACACGGACTCCTCTTTAAGGAAGAACCACTTTCCCCTGGCGTTAGAAAGCTCAAGAAAAACGTTCCTTTAATGTCAAGCTCCTGCCCATAAGTAAACCACCAAATTAAATTCTTCAAATAAAAAGGCAGTGCTTGGTTTGTTTGTTTCCAAAGCGGAGTGGTTAATTTATGAATGTTATCATACGATACACATCAGATATGCCTGTAGGCAGGAGTGGAGAGAAATGGCACACACGGCCACCTCAGAAACAAAACCGTGCACTCCTGCCATTCCCTGTGCCAAAGTTAAATTACCAGGACCGGGGAGAAGGCCCGGAACTGAACTCAACACTTTGGCCCAACGCGCCCGAGCAGGGCCTCCAGAGGAGAGGAGAGTTCTGCTCTTACCCGCTCCCCCAGCACCCCGGACCGGACCCTCCTCAGCTCCTGCATCTGCCCGCCCACGCCCAGCAGGAGGCCCATGTGCACGCACAGCGTGCGGATGTAGGTCCCCGCCTCGCAGCTCACCCAGAAGATCCCTGCACACAGAGCCGGAACATTCCCACAGTGAGCCACCCCAAAAACCGCGCTGGACTTTCACTCAACCTTTTCAATAAATGCCCACTCACGAGACATTTCACTTGAATGGGAATTCACAATCACACTTTCCCAAATTAATGCTTCGATTTACATGTGTAGTTCTCATTCTTGGGAGACTAATTCTAGCACTCATTTGATCAGCCCATCCCATTGCAGTGCAGGCTCTTATGAGCAGGCTGACTGCACAGTTGAGACTACCCAGAATGCTCTGGGGCCACACAGCAAGATTCTACCCAACATGCCCTGGGGCTGTACTGTATGCTCTTACCCAGCATGCCCTGGGGCTGTACTGTATGCTCCTACCCAGCATGCCCTGGGGCTGCACTGTATGCTCCTACCCAGCATGCCCTGGGGCTGCACTGTATGCTCTTACCCAGCATGCCCTGGGGCTGTACTGTATGCTCCTACCCAGCATGCCCTGGGGCTGCACTGTATGCAACTACCCAGCATGCTCTGGGGCAGTACTGTATGCTCCTACCCAGCATGCCCTGGGGCTGTACTCAGTGCTTACCCAGCCTCCTCTCGGGGTCGTACTCGATGAGTTTGCTCTCGTAGATAGTTCGCACCCTCAGCTGCCTCTTCACCGCAGCGATCAGGGGCGGTCTCTGGAACAGCGCCCCCGTCAGGGTCTCCAGACACTACAACAGGAAGTGAGCGGCGCGGTCAGGACAGTTTCCCCCGCCACGACGGACGGCATCGGCGCCGGCGGTCCGTAAGCGATCAGGAGATCCGTCTCGTCTCGCGACAGCAGGCCAGCCCCTCCCCCACAGCGAGCCGCCCCAGTAAAACACGGACGCAGCCGGAGGGGAGGGAGGGGCCGGGACGCCGGGGTCCAGAACGGACCACAGCGCCACCGACAGCCCGCCGCCGTCAGAGAATGGATAAACAGCTTCATCACGTCACATACCTCACACGCACTGAACTATAACTCAGTGCCAGGACATTACACAGTTCTCACATTCACAGAGTATAAAACTTCCACCATAGGCCTTTAACAGCAAAGAAAATATCACAATAAAAGCGCTAGGCGCCGCTAGCACGATAGCACGATAGCACGAGCACTTACCCTCGCCAACTGGTGCTCGCTCTCTAGAGCGTTGTGCAGCCGAACAATCCCCACATACTCTTTGCCTGCAGGGGACAAGAGCAGACGGGGGAGGCCGCGTTTACTGTGTGCATCGCTGCGGGGGGGGGCAGGGGTTCCCACGGGCAGGGGGTCCCGAGACGGGGGGGGGGGGGCTCACCTGCGCTCTGCTGGGACTTGACGAGGCGCGTGGCGCGGTCCACGCACACGATCAGGCAGCCCGTGACCTTGGGGTCCAGCGTGCCGCTGTGCCCCGTCTTCTCCACGCGCAGGATGCGCCGGATCCACGCCACCACCTCGTGAGAAGACGGGTTCGCCGGCTTGTCCAGGTTAATGAACCCCGACCTGCAGGGGACAGGGACAGTCCTCCAATCAGAGCGGGACTAAAAATCACTCAATTACACATCAGACTTCAGTCAAATACGTAATGGCTTTGGATTTCAATACTTTTCTATGGTTTGCTGAGCTTGTCGGGTGTAACGGGAACAGTATAAAAGTGTAAGACCCACCTTCTGGTCTTCTTGATTGGCTCAATCACACCAGGCAGATTAATCGAGCACAGAAACGTATCTGAATCCGAAACAAATACTTATTTGACCCAGGTCTGCGTCGAACATGAGGACATAAGGGTCCGTTTGGATGCAGCCATCAGAAAAGGGTGATAGATAAGTGGTCATCTTTGCACAAAAGTGCTCAACCCATCTATATTCATCATGTGGCTGTCCAGTCTAAGATACCCCAGTCTAAGATACCCAAGATGCACCTAATTTGAGCGGAAGCCTCACCTGACATAGTCCTGAATGGTCCTCTTCAGAGGGTTTGACCCGTTGGGCAGAGGGGTGTAATGTGCCGTTCTAATGTTCAGCTTGTCAAAGTTCTGCACGCAAAAGAATCAAAATCAGACAAATCAGTCAGAGCCATTTATACACTCCTATACACACAATCCAACATCTGCGGTTAAGTTCCCATCCAACCGTTTTGCAAATGTTAAATGAATTTCCGACTACAGTTGTGGATATTCGGAAGAGGACAAGATTGGGTGGGGGAATCTCAGCCATTTCTACTGAGGAATTCAAAGTTCAAACGGTTTGACGGAAACCCCACTAATGATGCGTTTTCAGAGCCAGTGTGCGATCAGGAGTTTACACTCGTCTTTGCGGTTGCCACGCCCACAAGCCCCGCCCTGACCACGCCCCCAGCCACAGGACAGCCAGTAGAACACTGGATGCTCGCAGTGGGGGAGGAGCCAAACGCCCAGGTCCAGAACAGACAGGGGCGCTGCGGAGAGCAGGCCAGCAGCACTCAGAGAATGGATAAACAAGTTCATCACGTCACACACTGCCCCCTGCTGGCGGGAGGCTGAACTGCAGGTCACAGAACACGGGGCGCAGTTACTGGGTCAGACGTACCTTCAGCAGCAGAGGCCACTGAGATGTGTCCAGGCTGGCGACCTTGGACTCGGGCTTGATGAGGAACTCGCCACTTTCCTGGATGTCCTGCGGGACACGGGGTTGAAACTGCGTTAAGCACGCTCAATTCCCATAAACCCACACAATTCCCATAAGCACACATGCCCCATAAACACATGCACAATTCAAAAACACACAACTGCGTTAAAATGCGCACAATTCCCATAAACAACTAATCACTTCAACTGTGTCCCCAATTAGCCAACTCCCCAGGCCCAGAGAAACCCCATACACTAATATATACACTAACACACCCCGTGTGAACAACTTAAATTTAATGCAAAATGGATTCAAATGTAGTTCAAATCAAGGAATTAAATTCTAGTCAAGACTAGAAAAATTCCAGAATAGTGACCTACCCAGTAAGAATGAAAGGCCAAATTATATATATATCTCAAATATAATTTATTGGGTATTTGGGTGTTAGTCAAGGTTCTAACGCTATATGAACACAGCCTCTTACCCCAACTTCATCATCCGATAATTTCTTTTCCTTCCTCTTCTTGTGTTTCTTCGCTGAGGAAACTGGGAAAGGAAGGGAAAGTTACACACAAGTCCATACAGCACCTCGTGCACCAGCACCTAACGTCATGGACGTCAGCTGAGCCCAAGCGATGAGCACTAACGTAGGGTAGTCCAACTCAAATAAGTGCTACCCACTTATCTTCGTAAGACAGCCACGTTTAATACCAAATACAAATATTTTGGCAGCTACGTAGAAGTTAGGTCAGTCCAGCGGTACTCGGGGTTGCAAACCAAGCGCAAAACGCCAGTTAACGTTACTTAAGCTACCAATTTCATACAGCGCAGCAGTGACGATAACTCGGGATAACTTCACGGTTTATTCGGTATCCGGGTGAGCATTTCACCGACAAATGTCCTACATCACCAACAACCACGTGGCAGGTCTGCAAGCACGTGGGGAGTTGCGGCTACTGATAGCCGATAGCTGTACCGTACCAACTGGCCACAGCACGAACAAAATACGCGAACGGCATTTGATGTATTTAGTATTTTTATTAATTAGTTACTAGTAACGTTAGCGGTGTCCGTTTTTCAAATAGAAAATGTAGCTAGCAAACGTCCCGACGTTATATAGCTAGCTTAGTGGCGCGCTATAGTTCTCTACGTGATGATCGTTGTAATGTCTAACAAGTTTGGTAAAAGAGATTGAAATAGCCAACTAATCGACAGCTTCGGCAAGGTCATTAATTTTAGATGACCAAGAACTAAACAAAGCAACCATGAGTGATATCAGTTAACTACTAAGAGTAACCTAGTTTTGATTGGCAAAACCCTTCGAAAGTGCAAGTAACTACTACAAATAGTACTATAGAATTGAAATAAAATGTACATTGGACTGCAAGAACAAGGTAATAGTTCACTAGCTGGCAAAATACAACGTTTGTGTGAGCATGCGTGTTTTTCTAAACCCAGTTACCGGGTTCTCACACGTTGCCACACCATTTTGGCACTGCAAATCAAATCAGTTACGTACATCTCGAAGAACATCACGTATCTTCACGTATAATTAAATGCATGCAATTTTAGCGAGCTACTTGAACGATACGTCGTTATAAATGCGAAAATGTACTTGAAATGTCCTGTCTCTTAGCTAAAACCGAGGAAAATGCGTGGAGACTTACTCTCTCCGTCCGCCATCTTCACAGTGCGACTCTCCGAAAGAAACACGTGTGTACTTCTGCGCATGTCTGTTTTCAGGACATCCCGCCGAACCGACGTACCGCGAGAGTTCAAGAGATTGCTGTCACAAGCGCCGCTGATAGGCTTGCACGTTTT
>NC_083766.1:1579377-1581877 GCF_963514075.1 Conger conger | reverse complement strand
GTTGCTATTTTAGTATTTTATTGAATAATACTGTCAGGAAATTGTATTGAATTGTTATATTCAAAGACCAGCAGAAAATAAACCGTATGCAGTGACAGAGTGAACAGATGATCCAGCTAAACCCCTGAGGGCATCGCGCCCTGACGTCTTTTCTGTCTTATTCAATCATGTCAACTATATTTATGACATGAATTACATTACATTAATGGCACTTGGCAGACACTCTTATCCAGAGCGATGTACAGTTGATTAGACGAAGCAGGAGACAATCCTCCCCTGGAGCAATGCAGGGTTAAGGGCCTTGCTCAGGGGCCCAACGGCTGTACCCAACGGCTTATTGTGGCTACACCGGGGATCAAACAAGTAACTAGTTAAGCTAACTAACCAGACCACGTCGTTGATCATAAACGTTAATGTCACGTTGCAGAAGAGGTGGAGGGAGAGGGGAAGTGGGCGTGTCCACTCTCGCCGACTGGCACTATCACCGATCCTGATCTCAGTTATAAAAGCGGTGTAGCGTCAATGTCCGTGAGATTTATAACAGCTTCACGATTAGATTGCTCAAACAATACAGGACGCCGTTCTCCTTGATATCGATTTTTTATTGATTTTCCATTATGTTCCATAAGTACAAGCATTCAAAAAGGAAGTCTTAAAAGTTATGAGTATGTTGGCTGCATTATGTGAATCTTCTGCAAACTGTTTTGGATTTCCTGCTGAACAACCTCTGCTTGGCTATTTCGGATCTATTCTTGGATTGTTGGTTCTGTAGTTCTGCTTTGTTTTGGACTGACTTCCCGGTTTGTGCACTTCTCCATCGGCCCCTGGATCTGCCTGCTTTATTAGAGCCGGTCGTTTTCGCGTCACCCCTGTGTCTGCACTCGGGTGCTCTGACCCGGATCCTGACACACGCCCTCAGTACTTTCCTTGGTGCCGACAGCAGGTCCGCCCACGGGTTCAGCTCAGCCAACCACAGGTCATGCATACATACTACTCTGCAGTTTATTCAACAGATGTTCGATGTTCCTGAGCTAGCCAGTTTGCTTATCTGTCGCATAATGTGGAGTTTGCATGCTCTCCCCGTGTGTGCGTGGGTTTCCTCCGGGTACTCCGGTTTCCTCCCACAGTCAAAGACATGCAGGTTAGGCTGATTGGAGAGTCTAAATTGCCCGTAGGTATGAGTGTGTGAGTGAATGGTGTGTGTGCCCTGCGATGGACTGGCGACCTGTCCAGGGTGTATTCCTGCACTCACCACACACCAGCTGAGGTAGAGAGAGAGAGAGAGAGAGAACGCTCACCACACACCAGCTGAGGTGGAGAGAGAGAGAGAGAGAGAGAGAACGTTCACCACACACCAGCTGAGGTGGAGAGAGAGAGAGAGAGAGAGAGAGAGAGAGAGAGAGAGAGAGAACGTTCACCACACACCAGCTGAGGTAGAGAGAGAGAGAGAGAGAGAGAGAGAACGTTCACCACACACCAGCTGAGGTGGAGAGAGAGAGAGAGAGAGAGAGAGAGAGAGAACGTTCACCACACACCAGCTGAGGTAGAGAGAGAGAGAGAGAGAGAGAGAGAGAGAACGCTCACCACACACCAGCTGAGGTGGAGAGAGAGCGAGAGAGAGAGAGAGAGAGAACGCTCACCACACACCAGCTGAGGTGGAGAGAGAGAGAGAGAGAGAGAGAACACTCACCACACACCAGCTGAGGTAGAGAGAGAGAGAGAGAGAGAGAGAGAGAGAGAGAACGTTCACCACACACCAGCTGAGGTGGAGAGAGAGAGAGAGAGAGAGAGAACGTTCACCACACACCAGCTGAGGTGGAGAGAGAGAGAGAGAGAGAGAGAGAGAGAGAGAGAGAGAACGTTCACCACACACCAGCTGAGGTGGAGAGGGAGGGAATCGTGTTTTTGCCAGTTGAATCAGGGGATGATGAGGCGGCAGGTTGAGAGAGCCAAGGTTGGGAATTTAGCCAGAACACACCACCAGCCCAAGAACACCAGTTCCAGCAGCAACTTTTTCCCAGGAGGATGCCAAGTACTAACCAAGCCCAAACCTGCTTAACTACAGCCATTCAGCAGGAACAGGGTGCCTGATGGGATGGCTGCTGGCAAAACAGGTTTTTCCACTTTAAGCCCACAAATCAAAGACTTTCTACAGAGCCACGGGTCACTGACGAAACTGGAGTGCATTTGTTCTTGACCTGTGCATCGCATTCCAGAGACTAAATCTGGGAAAAAACCCCTGAAATGGAATGAAATGGGGTGCACAATGCCTGAAGGACACGTGACGCAGAGTGTGTGGGAGTGGCAGCACTCACCCGCACGGCTCCTGGAAGTAGGACGTATCGGTGTGGCAGTCCAGCGCCAGCTTGGTGTAGGCCGTGTCGCCGCGGGAGAAGTCCGAGGTGAAGCTCCACACCCGCCCGTATATGGTCTCCCTGGAGACAGAGGCAGAGACAGGCGGAAATTCAGACCGGCTCCGTACTTACAGAGCACCCCAGCA
>NC_083766.1:1576631-1579177 GCF_963514075.1 Conger conger | reverse complement strand
AAAAGGCTGAGGGGGGGGGTGCAGTGGTCTGGGCTGAACAGCGGGGGGCAGGAGTGAGACGGCAGTAGAAGGGGGTTGTGGTGTGATCTGGCGCCCCCTGCTGGGCGGACTCGGGCGATGCTGTGCCCCGCCTCCTGCCTGCCCCTCCTACGGGAGCTGTCTCAGTGGCGCTGCCTGCTGGATGCCCCGCCTCCACAGGGTGGGCGGCGCCCGCCCCGTCTGCAAAGCCACGCCCTCTTCCTGGGAGAGGCTCCGCCTCCCTCATTCCGCCAGGTGAGTCATTTGCATGGGCCCCACCCCCTCATTCTCTGATGTCATTTGCACAGCCCCACCCCCTTCATTATTTTAGGGAAGCTGTTGAACCCTTTCGTGCTCATAATCCTTTCTCCTGCGGTTAAGATGCAGGATTACCTTCTGTTCCTCAGACTGGGTGAAATGCCTAATTGTTGTGGCTTCAAATACTTGTCTTTGTTTTACTGAGTTTGTCTGGTGTATTGGAACCTACTAAATGCTCTCAGAAAGTGTAACCCCTGTTTCTGGGCCTGTTGGTTGGCAAGATCATTCGAGCACAGAGAAGTATTTGAATCCAAAACAATGGGGTGTTTGACCCAGGTCTGTGCCTCTATTTGACCCAGGTCTGTGTCTCTGCCTCCTTGGGTTGTCTCTGGGAAGGGCATGGGGGTTGTCTCTGGGAAGGGCATGGGGGTTGTCTCTGGGATAGGGCGTGGGGGTTGTCTCTGGGAAGGGCGTGGGGTTGTCTCTGGGAAGGGCATGGGGGTTGTCTCTGGAAGGGCATGGGGGTTGTCTCTGGAAAGGGCATGGGGGTTGTCTCTGGGAAGGGCATGGGGGTTGTCTCTGGAAAGGCATGGGGGTTGTCTCTGGGAAGGGCATGGGCGTTGTCTCTGGGAAGGGCATGGGGGTTGTCTCTGGGAAGGGCATGGGGGTGTCTGGGAAGGGCATGGGGGTTGTCTCTGGGAAGGGCATGGGGGTTGTCTCTGGGAAGGGCGTGGGGGTTGTCTCTGGGAAGGGCATGGGGGTTGTCTCTGGGAAGGGCGTGGGGGTTGTCTCTGGAAGGGCATGGGGGTTGTCTCTGGAAGGGCATGGGGGTTGTCTCTGGGAAGGGCGTGGGGGTTGTCTCTGGGAAGGGCGTGGGGGTTTGTCTCTGGGAAGGGCATGGGGGTTGTCTCTGGGAAGGGCATGGGGGTTGTCTCTGGGAAGGGCGTGGGGGTTGTCTCTGGGAAGGCATGGGGGTTGTCTCTGGGAAGGGCGTGGGGGTTGTCTCTGGGAAGGGCATGGGGGTTGTCTCTGGGAAGGGCGTGGGGGTTGTCTCTGGGAAGGGCGTGGGGGTTGTCTCTGGGAAGGGCATGGGGGTTGTCTCTGGGAAGGGCGTGGGGGTTGTCTCTGGGAAGGGCGTGGGGGTTGTCTCTGGGAAGGGCGTGGGGGTTGTCTCTGGGAAGGGCGTGGGGGTTGTCTCTGGGAAGGGCGTGGGGGTTGTCTCTGGGAAGGGCGTGGGGGTTGTCTCTGGGAAGGGCGTGGGGGTTGTCTCTGGGAAGGGCGTGGGGGTTGTCTCTGGAAGGGTGTGGGGGTTGTCTCTGGGAAGGGCGTGGGGGTTGTCTCTGGGAAGGGCGTGGGGGTTGTCTCTGGAAGGGCGTGGGGGTTGTCTCTGGAAGGGCGTGGGGGTTGTCTCTGGGAAGGGCGTGGGGGTTGTCTCTGGCGCTGCTCTGGCTCCTGTATTTAGGAAATGCAGACGTAAGGAATTAACTCTCTTTTCCACGTCCTTCCCAGACTTGAAATACCGCAGGATGTGCTCCAGAGTATCCGTCTCCAGCACGGCTGGGCTGGGCTGGGGGGGGGGGGGGGGGGGGGGTGGGACTAGGGGGGTGTGGGGGGGCGGTTGACGTGGGGGTCACTCTGTTCCACAGTGTGATGCGGTATGATGCAGAGAGAGGGTGACAGAGTTAAGCAGGCTGCCCCTCTATCTCCCTGTCCTAATAAACGGTGTCTCTTACTTGGTGTCCTTCCAGTTCTGAACTTTTAGCGTGATTGCTATCGATTGGGCGCTGGGCCGTGGGGGCGGGGCTGGCTGTCGCCACGGGGACTGAAACGCGACTCCGGGCGTCCGGCGGGTGGATCCGTTTCAAGTCATGTGATCGGCGGTAAACACACCTCGTTATGACTCCGTATTCCGCTAACGGTGATGTCACCGCAGAATGACAGCGCTCCCAGGAGGCTCTCCCCCTGCGGGACTCAGCCCCTCTCTCTCCTGCAGGGCAGCGAGCCCCAGACCCGTTTAGCGCTAATGATGGAGGTTTCCCAGCATACCCCAGGGACCTTCTGCAGACCACCTCCCTACTGTCTGTCACAGGCACTTTCTCCCTCCCCTCCCTCTCCCCTCTCCCTCTCCCTCTCTCTCCCACTCCCTCTCCCTCTCTCTCCCACTCCCTCTCCCTCTCTCTCCCACTCCCACTCCCTCTCCCTCTCCCTCTCTCTCTCTCCCTCTCCCTCTCCCTCTCCCCTCTCTCTCCCACTCCCTCTCCCTCTCTCTC